>NW_023396689.1:729616-1029616 GCF_011125445.2 Fundulus heteroclitus | reverse complement strand
TTATATAGCGCCAATTAATGAAACATGTCATCTCGAGGCACTTTACCAAGTCAAATTCAATCATATTATACAGTTGGTCAAAAATGTCCTATATAAGGGAACCAGTTGATTGCTTCAAAGTCCCGACAAGCAGCATTCACTCCTGAAGAAGCGTAGAGCTACAGGGAGAGTCGTCTGCATTGTTGATGGCTTTGCAGCAATCCCTCATACTGAGCAAGCATAAAGCGACAGTTGAAAGAAAAACCACCCATTAGCGGGAAGGAAAAACCTCCGGCAGAACCGGGCTCAGTATGAACGGTCATCTGCCTCGACCGACTGGGGGTTACAGAAGACAGAACAGAGACACAACAAGAGAAACAAAAAAGCACAGAAGCACACATTGATCCAGTAATCTGTTCTACATTAGATGGTAGTAGCGGGTGAGCCGTCTTCTCTGGATGATGTCACAGTTAACAGAACACCAGACCAGGTGTACCTACTATGAAGATAAAAGAGAGAGAGAGCAAAAAGTTAAAAGCTGAAATTTTTATTTTTTTATTTATTTATTTATTTGAATAGGGACAAAGCACATTAATGAACATCAGTATAAAAACAAATGTAAAGATGCCGGATTATAGCTACAAAGCTAATTTTCATCCGTAGTCCCTAGGCAGGCAAATACATAAGAAAGAACATATAATCTACAATATAAGCATCACAAGGAAAATGTTAAAAGTTTAGTGGTCACATGACTGGTTTGTTTTCATCCATAGTTTGAGTTGAGCTCTAAAGCTGATCAGTGTAGGGCTCTCCCGTATGTGTAGAGAAAGACTTCCATATGTTAGTGGCTCTCACAGAGAGAGTGTTCTGACCAAAAGTTGTTCTTCTGTGAGGGACCTCACAGTCTCCTCTGGAGGAGGCCCTGGTTCTCAGGCCACTCAAAGTCTTAGGTTTGAACAGGGTAGACACAGGAGATGGAGCTAGTCCATGTAGCGCTTTATAAATGAAGCATACATACTTAAAATGTTTAAAATTTTCAAAATTTAAGAGATTGTACTTGTTCAAGATATTACATACATGGAAAGAATTGGGTTTTTGGTCAAACACTTTAAGAGATTTTTTGTACAGTGATTCAATTAATTTTAAATTGGTAACTGTGGTGAGAGACCAACTTGTGATGCAGTATTCAATGTGAGATAAAATCATTGAGTGGAGAACCATTCTAGCAGCACCAAGTGTTAAAAAAGACCTGATTTGTTTAAAATTTTTAAATATGATTTAAGCCACTGAATTGCCTCTGACGAGAAATTGAAGTCTGACAATTTTGTTAGAAGAATTTCATGGTTGACAGTCTCGAAAGCCTTTTTAAGGCCAAGGAACACTGCACCAACACAGGGGTATATATCCAATTTACTTTTCACCTTTTCTATAAAAAAGCTGCTTGCTGATTCAGTGGAGTGGTTTACTCTGAAGCCAAATTGCATTTCATGTAGGTTAAAGGGACTATTATTTAAATGTTCATTTATAATATTTGCTACCCATCTCTCAACAACCTTGGAAACAACTGGAAGTATACAGATTGGTCGGTAATTGGATATATTTGAACTGTCACCAGATTTAAAGATTGAGGTGACTGTGGCCAGTTTCCAGGATGATGGGACAATTCTCTGTTTAAGTGATAAATTAACCATGTGTGTTATTGGTGCAATAAGGGACTCTGCATAATTTTAGTAGATGAGTGTCTAGTCCATGAATGTCTTTAGGTTTTGAATTTTTTAGTGAACCAATAATTTTGGACACTTCCGGCCCTTTTATTTCACGTAAATTAAAAAAACAGGCTGTGTGAGATCAATGGACCTTGGTTTGAGATCAGGAGATGGAAATAATTCACTTATTTCTCTCACAGAATTTAGAAAATAATTATTAAATTCATTTGTCAGTAGATCAGGATCAGTCATAGCAATATCGTTAATTTTTAGCTCAATTTCTTGTTGAGCTTTTTTATCCTTCCCTGTTAATTTATTTAAACTTTGCCAGATCTTTTTGGAATTTCCATTTGCTTCAGAAATGATATTCATGAAAAAAGTTGCTTTAACCTTTTGCATAATTTGAGTAACCTTATTTCTTAATGAGGTAAATTTATGTCTGTCAGTGATGAGACGGGATTTCATATATTTTTTAGTTGCTCATCTCTGTCTCTCATCCATTTCTTACATTCTTCATTCATCCATGATAATAGATATCGCTTTCTTTTGTTGTGGCAATCCCTTTTGGTAAAATTTAACATTACTTCGTTAATTTTCTTGTGAAATAGGCAGCTGCTATTTTCAACATCTTTACTTTGAGTGATTTCGTTCCAATCACAACTTTGCAGAGCTTCCACAAGGTTTAGTAGTAATTTTTTGGGAATTATTGTTTTGGGTGAGACTTTTGCATTTGGCCTATATGAATCATCGTTTTTTTGTAAGTTTTCTTGAGAAGAAGATGGCATTATGGTCAGACAACCCAGTCACATAATTAAAAGTTTTGATAATTCTTCCAGGTTTATTTACAAAAAGCAAGTCTATCAAAGTTTTGGAGTGCGAAGTTATTCGAGTAGGTTGTTCTATTAACTGTTTAAAATTAAGATGTTCAGTGACTTGTTTTAGGTTCTTTCTAGCTTCCAGTTTACATTAAAATCTCCAATAATTATAATTTCTTTATTTAAATCACAATGATTAAGAAGAAGTTTTAAGTTGTTATAAAAGTCCAATTTAGCAGATGGTTTACGATACAAGCAAATTACAATAAAAGACATTGCAGGTGAGAGTGAGATTTCTACACCAACATACTCGAGCTGGATTTCTTTTGGCCAGTTTATCAGTGTACATTTTAGAGCGCATTTAACATAAAGAAGAACACCGCCACCCCTCCCATGTGTCCTGTCATTCCTATAAACATTATACTCTGGCATAGTTACCACTGAATCTGGAGAGTTATCTGATAACCAGGTTTCAGAGAGCCCCAGAAAGTCGATGTTAGAGTTGCAGAGCGGATGTTGAAGCTCTTAATTTTTAGATGCCATACTCCGTATATTCAAGTGTCCGCCTAACAAGCCTTTTGGTTTGGCTCGTGGATCCCAGATTGTTTTTGCCTGATTAAGTGTATGGAAAATCTTAGATGTCCGATGTTTTTTAAGAACAGGATTTCTTCCCTTTTTTTGTGGTGGAGGCCCGGTTAGCTGTAGCTCAGGTGGTGGAGGCCCGGTTAGCTGTAGCCCAGGTGGTGGAGGCCCGGTTAGCTGTAGCCCAGATGGTGGAGGCCCGGTTAGCTGCAGCCCAGGTGGTGAAGGCCCGGTTAGCTGCAGCCCAGGTGGTGAAGGCCCGGTTAGCTGCAGCCCAGGTGGTGAAGGCCCGGTTAGCTGTAGCCCAGGTGGTGAAGGCCCGGAACCAGGGTAGCTGTAACTGCAGCCTGGCCAGCTCAGGGGTTGGGCCCGCTAGCTGTAGTCCAACCTGGCATGTGCTCAGAGCTGGTCCAGGATTCATTTCAATATCACCAGCCAAAAGCAACATTAACACAAGTTCCAAAGCCCCTGGGGATGATCTAGTTGTAAGTGAAAGATCAAGTTTACCTGGGGGTAGCCTGGCATATCCAGAATTGAGAAATCTTGTGAACAAGAGGTATTGATTCCTCTTTACTGGGTACGGACTTGAGTTATGTATTTTTCATCGTTATATGTTGTTACCTTTTCTGGAGTTTAACGGGCCCTCGGAAAATGGATATGTTGATGGCACAATCCAAGGAAATTTGATGGGTTTGAAGTCTTTTTTTGGCAAAAACACAGGACCTACCTTACTGTGTGTCTGCACCCTGGCAGCCATCTTGAATTTTCTCAACTCATCATTACATTGAAATGACAACAGTCATTTCAATGTAATGCAATGCAAAACTGGAGAACAGTAGCAATCAGTGAGAAAAATAGACCCTGATGTCCTCCAGTAGCCTATGCCTATCACAGCATAACTATAGAGATAGCTCAGGGTAACATGAGCCACTCTGACTAGAAGCTTTGTCACAAAGGAACGTTTTAAGATTAGTCTTAAAAGTAGACGGGGTGTCTGCCTCACGGACCAAAACTGGGAGTTGGTTCCACAGGAGAGGAGCCTGATAGCTAAAGGATCTGCCTCCCATTCTACTTTTAGAGACTCTGAACCACCAGCAGACCTGCAGCCTGAGAGCGAAGTGCACTGTTTTTTTTTTTTTTTTTTTTTTTTAAAGAATATGTTTATTCATTTTCCATTTCACAGCAAGTAGACAAATATCCAATATGCAATGGTTTAAACAAACCAACAAACAAGCAAACAAGAGAAAAACAAAAAACAAAAACACACACACAGAGGCTCAGCTATGCATATACAGTTCCATATATGGAGGAAAAAAAAGTTGAAATAGAAACGGCATGTCTTTCTTTATGACCTTTCAGGAAATCCTTTTAACAAAATGGCTGATACATTCGGGTCAAGGTAGTTCAAATAAGGTTCCCATACTTTATAAAATTGTTTCGATTTGGGGTGTATCATACATGTTAAATATTCCAAGGGTATCAAATCAAAAAGCACCCTATGCCAGCCTTTAACAGTTGGGTCTCTATTATTTATCCACTGCAATAAAATATTCTTCCTAGCTGCATATGTAAGAATACAGAACAGTCTCTGATTTTTTAACAGAACACATCTTGCTGGAAGGCCTAGAATAAGAGACATTGGGTCCATCTGTAGCTTCAGTCCTAATATCCTTTCAATTTCAGTTAAAATATTAGACCAATATCTTTGTAACTTATGGCATGACCAAAGACAATGAGTTAATGTTCCCACTTCAGTTTTACATTTAAGACACATTGGAGATAAAGTGGGATTGAAATTGTGCCTACGGTTAGGGGATATATGCATTCTATGCAAAATCTTAAATTGTATGGACTTGGCATGGTTACATACTGAAACTGATCTAGCATAGGTCCATATATCTTTCCACTCATTATCATGAATTGTAACAGAAAGCTCTTTCTCACTGCATGAAAAGTGTGATTTTTGTCACTATGCGGCACTGTAGATTGTCGTGGAAGTTCAGGTTAACGGCTGTTCACGGTAATTTGCAGTCAACACCGAAAACTGCCATGAATTGTCAGAAATTGACGTGGCAGTTGTCCCCCCATGACCCCCCTCCTCCTAATTCTAGGGGAGGCTTTAACATGTAAATGAAAATGCTGTGAGCTATACAAACGCAAATCAGTGTTACAGGGGGAGGTTTCGCCTTTAGCAAGACAGAGCCACATTTCACAGACTTGATGCACAGAAGAAGTGATGTGATGGCATTGTCAGAAATCTTGAAGGTTGATTGCCATGACAAAAGCATCATGGCCAGAAGTTTCATCAACAAGTCTCCTGGTTTTTCACTTGTGGACTGATCACTTCGTAAAATGTGTTATTTAGTTAGAAGTTATAAATTTACTGAAGGCTGTGGCTGGAAATAATTGGGGTGCAGATAGACAATCATTATTAAACATATATAAGGCTCTCATGAGATCAATAATACATTATGGCAGTTTTATTTATGGAGCAGCAGCTAAAACAACATTACAAAGAATAGATGGATTACAAAGTAGGGCTTTACGTATATGCACAGGAGCAGTGAAAACAACACCTATCAACGCTCTTTTAGTAGAGACTGGAGAAACTCCACTGGAATTCAGAAGAATGAAATTAGGTTTAGTATATTGGATGAAAATTAAAAGTAGTATGGATGAAAATGTAACTTCAACAATTTTACAAACTTGTTGGGAATAAAAGGACATGCCAAGAATGGTGTCTTAAAGGATAATTGGGAAATAAAGGAAATATAAAGGATATTTATAGATTAAGGAAAGCATTATTTATTTATTATTTATTATCTTCAGAATACAAAATTAACAAATAGAATTTAATAGATGTAAAACAGTGTTGCTACACACTCATTAACAGTAGGTGGCGGTATGCACCTTAAAGTTGCTTGCGATCCGCCATGATAGAGAAGAAGAAGAAAAAAGAAGAAGAAGAAGAAAAAAAACGTGCTGAGCGCTCCGCTACTGTGTGTTCATGTCCTCTTCTGAGCCTGAAGATGAAATAAAACCACAACTGCTGGTAAGTGATCAATGGCTGGACGACGTCTCGCGTTCAACTCGCCTTCAACTTGCAAGAACAAGCTTTATTAAAGTGTATTTTTTGTGATTCACAGTAAGCAGGACGCCGTCTTCACAACTCGGAGACAAATTGCAGGCGCTATGAACCGAAGCAAGGGTAAGATTTAAAGAAAATGCTTTCATTCTGCGGTAAAAGGAAATAGATACGGATAGATACCGATCATAACTGTACATTTTGTTTTCACAGACTAATCTCGCCTCATAATGAGGCGGTGACCTCCTATTTGCTCTGAGCAATAACTACAAGTCCAGATTTACACAATGTTGATAAAGACGACATTGTGTGTAAGTGACTTGTTTTACTGTTTTCTCCTTCCTTGTTACTGTGACTTGCGTTTGATTTTTATTCATACCACTCTCATTTAATTGTTTTCCAGCCGCTTGTAAGACGTATTATGAGACGGTACGCAGGAGCTGAAGCTGCCAAGAGTTCAGCTCGAAGTCGAGCTAGAAGAAAGAGGGTAAGACTTTATTTGGTGACTATTTTTCAGGTGCATTGATAGATGTGTTGTGTCCATACGCAGTGCATCCCATCGCACAGTACTTATTATTATTATTATTTTTTTTTTTACAGCTGCTGGAATCGAGGCAGAGTGTGCAGGCGGATGAGGAAGTGGAACTCTGGAAGTCCACCACCGTCGACCTCATGTCTGGCGAAGAAGATGGCGTCGTTGGCGGAGTCTCCGGATGGATTGTACGGCCGCCGTCTTTTCGTAGGGTTGTGCGCAATTCTGTTCCCCCGTGAAAATCTGTTTCCCCCATGTCGGGAACGCGCTTTGCAGCCATTTTCCCGGCACTTCTAATTGATTTCTCGGTAAAACAACTCATATAATCATGTCAAGGTTGTAACAGTCAGTTTAATCGGCAGCTGTTTACAAAATTGTAAAATAAAAATAAATAAACCAGGTCTTCTTACGCTGTTTATTTTTATTTTACAATTTTGTAAACAGTTGCAGAATAAACTGAATGTTACAACCTCGACATGATTATAGCACTTCTTTTACCGAGAAATCAACTAGAAGCGCCGGGAAAACGGCTGCAAAGCGCATTCCCGACACAGGGGAAACAGATTTTCACGGGGGAACAGAATTGCGCACAACACCGGATTTCTCTGAACTCTGTGTGAAGCTGCAGTCCCGGTTAGAGGCGACGCCGAAGTACAGAGCCACGCACAGTAGGCGTCTGCACATCAGACCTGCCTCGGAAAGAACGCCGCCAGCATTTACCTACAACCCCGAGGAGGCAAACGGACAGTTCACGGAGTTGTAGTTTTTGGATACGCATGTGTGGGCAGATCCTCGCGTTGTATATAGTTGTTTGTTTTAATAAAGCTCTTTCTTTGCATAAACATCTTCCTGGCAAATGTTCATTTCCTGTATAAATTCATTCATGTCTTTGATGGTAGCCTAATAATAGTGTAGTAGTGTAGGATAACATGAATATACAGCATAATATATATATATATATATATATATATATATATAAATATATATACCAACCAATCACGAGTAAGAACATTCAAGCCTGGCCTGGCCACGTGTGGTTTTGCTGCCAATCAGGAGCGATTTTACTTGTTTGAAAATAGTGGTTTCAGCCAATACTGAGTAGGTTATTCAAGCCAGACCTGGCCAGCCGCGCGGGTTCGCTGCATTCATGTGCTAATTAGGGCCATTAGTACAGCTGATCGCTCTCCACATACGTCATAGTCCGGTTCCGACAATTTGTGGCACTGACAAACGGCGACAAGCGCGGGTTGCAAATTGTCGTTAACTGCCGAAAATCAGGGAGATCTGCGGTAGTTTACGGGGACGAAAATCTCACTTTTCATGCAGTGTCTCCCATTTCTCTCTAAGCTCTTGCAAAGCTACAGGTGGAATATCACGCATAGCTCTGTAGAGTATCCTAATGGACATTTTCCCAACTGCTCCAAACAGCACTTTCTCAAGAGGAGATATCTCAGTATTACTAATTAGGGTTGTGTTTTGCACTATATAGTGTCTTATTTGCAAGAAACGAAAGAAATCACGTCTGGGGATATTGTATTTCTCAACCATCTGATCAAATGACATTAAAAAGAATTATCAGAAAATAAATCTTTCAGGACGTTAATGCCAGAGATACCCCACTGTTTAAAGCCAGTGTCAAGCAGCCCCGGTTGGAAATCGGGATTGTTAAGAATAGGAGTGAAAACTGATGTTAGTTTGGACCTACCCTCAAGTCTACGCAATAGTCGCCATGCCTTAATTGTATTGAGCGTAACAGGGTTGTCACAGCACAGCCTGATAGTCCTAAAACTCTTAATAAACAAGAGGTCTCTCAGTGGATATTTTGATAGGGAGGTTTCAGCACCCAACCAAGTAGAAGTTTTATCATTTAAGATCCACTCATGAATAAATCGCATATGAGTACACAGCTGATACTTTCTGAAATTTGGTACGTCTAAACCTCCCTCAGTGCTTGGCAGCTGTAAAGTAGCTATCTTTAGCTTTGGTTTGCGTTTGCTCCATATAAAAGAACTAAGCCAGCCATTTAGTTTTTTCACAACTCCATTAGAAAATAAAACAGGGATCATTTGGATATGATAAAGTACTCTAGGCAATATGTTCATCTTAATGAGGGCTATGCGTCCTAACCAGGAGACGGGTAGGGAATTCCAGCGCTCCAAATCTTGTCTCACTTTCTCAAATAAGGGAACAAAATTAGCTTTATACATTTGCTTAAATGAAGGGGTTATAAATATACCTAAATAGGTAAAGCCTGTTGGAGACCACTTAAAGGGGAAAAAGGGGAGTGCTTTAGGTATTGAATTTAGACTCCCAATCGGCATGGCCTCAGATTTTGTCAAGTTAATTTTGTAACCAGAAAATTTGCTAAACAAATCAATAACATCAAGTAAAGCAGGTACTGATGTATCAGGACTTGAAACATAAATTAGGACATCATCCGCATAAAGGCTTATCTTATGATGTAACCCATCAATTTGCAGGCCTTGTATAGAGGGGGCTGCTCTAATGGCCTCTGCCAGTGGTTCAATAACCATGGCAAATAAGAGGGGAGATAAGGGGCATCCTTGCCTTGTTCCTCTATGTACTGGGAAGTTGTCTGATCTGACCCCATTTGCCATAATGGCAGCTTGAGGATAGCTATAGAGGACTTTGATCCATCTAATATAATCATCCACTAAGCCAAATTTAGACAAACAGTAGAATAGGTATGACCATTCAACTCGGTCAAAGGCCTTTTCTGCATCCAGAGAAAGCACTAGACCATCGACCTGAGCTTGCTGGAAAATCTGAATAATATTTAGAAGCCGCCTGACATTATTAGAAGAATTACATCCCTTTATGAAACCAGTTTGATCCTCTTTAATAATTTTGGGCAAGACACCTTCAAGGCGTGTGGCTAAAATTTTTGCCAATATCTTCCGGTTTACATTAAGAAGGGAAATGGGTCTGTAGGATGCACAAGACTCTGGGCATTTACCCTTTTTAAGAAGGACAGAGATATTCGCTTCTCTCAAAGTCCGGGGTAACTAAGTATTTGAGAATGCATCATTAAACATTCTGACTAGAGGATCTACTAATAGGCCTGAAAACTCTTTGTAAAATTCACTACTGAAACCGTCAGGGCCAGGAGCCTTTCCATTTTGTAGGTTCCTTATCGCGTTGACCACCTCTTTATTAGAAATAAGGGAGCTGAGAGCAGGTTTATTTTCTGCTGGTATAGTGGGCAAGCTGAGTTGGGCAAAGAACTTATCCATTAACAGATACGCATCACTTGGCTGTTCAGATGTATAGAGATTATGATAGAACACCTTAAATGTGTCATTTATAAGCTTGTTATCATATATACGGTTGCCCTGCGTGTCACAAAGGGCTGCAATAATTTGTGACTCTGCCCTGTTTTTTGTAAGGCGTGCTAGGTATCTCCCAGGCTTGTCTCCGTGTTCATAGAATTTCTGCTTAACAAGTCTAATTTTGAGCTCCTCATCTTGTGTTAAAAGATTATCTAGGGTCGTTCTGACTGCAGATATTTCTTTCAGAATAGTGGGAGATGGGGATTGGACATATGTGCCTTCTTTAGCTTTAAGCTCACCCATTAAAATGTTTTGCTTTTCTCTTTTTTGCCTTTTTTTACTGGCTGAGAAAGAAATGATCAGCCCTCTCGCATATGCTTTAGCAGTTTCCCACAATAAGGCAGGGTTATCTGTGGATTGAGTGTTAATGGAAAGAAAGTGTCTGAATTCAGTAGTAAAATAAGTAGAAAAAGTACTATCTTTAAGAATAGATGTGTTCAATCTCCAATATTTAACTCCACTACTTACCCCTTTGAGGGTAAGATCCAGTATGACATTGCATTGGTCAGAAATTGAAATACTGCCAATGGAGCAGGCCAGAACTCGGAGCAGAGAAAGCCCTGACAAGAAAAAATAATCAATTCTACTGTGACAGTATGAGGAGCAGAAAAAAAAGTGTATGCTTTATCTGCGGGGTGAGTCGTTTTCCAAACATCAGCTAGTCCTAACTCTTTACATATATTACTGAGTGCTTTGGTTTGTGGAGATAGAGGCATAGCTTTAGGGGGTAGTCTATTAATAAGTGGGTTTAGAATGCAACTAAAATCACCACCTACAATAGTAATATCTGACTTAATTACAGAAAAATCTAAGAATACCTTTGTTATGAAATCAGAGGGGTGTGCAGGAGGGTAATACACATTAAGAATAGAGATAACTGTACCTTGCAAAACACCCTTAACAATAACATATCTACCACTTTTATCCTTAATACAGTCCAGTAATGAAAATGGCAAGTTTCTTCTTACCAGTATAGCCACTCCTCTGCTACTTGAGGTGAACGATGAGAAGAACACCTGATTAAAACCTTCTCTTTGCAATTTCAAATGTTCTGCGTCATCCAGATGTGTTTCTTGTAAAAGAGCTATATCGATACGTTCTTTTTTCAAAAATGAAAGCACTTTTCTCTTTTTAACAGGATTATGGACCCCTCTTATATTCCATGTACATAGACGTAATTTATCACATGCCATACTGCCTGAATTTACCTTTTATACAGAAGGAGCATCTTGACATGAATCCCAAAGACATGACACCATACATGTACACACTGAGCCAAAAACAAACAAAAACAAAATAAAAGTAGTATTGTGAACAAGAACTATAATACAGAAAAAAAACACCTGAAGCCTAATGGCTTGAAGGGGATGTCCCTGCCACTTAACCTGCAGGGAGATCTTAACATCTTCCAAAGCAAGCTAAAAGAGCTTGCCATCCCATCCTCCATACTAAACAGTAGACCTATCATTAAACCACAACACTCCGTGGTGGTAACTAGTTAACACAACAACAAGAAAAAAAAAAACATACACTTCAGCCTGCTCACAGGGGCTATTGTGTGCTGCACAAAAGGGATATGCATCTGCATAGCAATCCAACAGGAGTTCACATACCATACGGAGCTCCTCAGGATCTGAGTCCGGACCATGTCCCTGGTTGCGCCTCAGTTCGCAGGCCGCGCCCCCCGGAGGATCTAGCCCGCGGACCGAGACGCAGCTACTCTGTACCTGTACGTCTTTGTTCCAATGACTGAACCAGCAATTCGGCGTCTTCTGGTGAATCAACCCTTTTCTGCTTTCCATCCACCGTCACCCTTAGAGTAGCCGGGTAGAGCAAAGCATAATCCACGTTCATCTTTTTTAGTCGGATCTTGGCACCATCAAACGCTTTACGCCTCCGAACCACTTCCGCCGAGTAATCATTGAAGAAGGAGACTTTTGGTTCCCTGGGTGTGTGTCCTTGTTCGGATTCGCGAGAGCCAAGCCGACGTGCAGCCTCCATGGCACGTTGTTTATCTTGAAAGTTGTGAAACCTCAGTATCAATGGTCTTGGACGCTGGTTCGGGCCGGGCTTCGGCGCCCAGGATCTATGAGCCCGGTCAAGCTTCACTCGGCTTGCTTTCAGCGATGTTTACTCTACGACGCCATCTTCTTCCCCCCGCGAAGTGCTCTGTTAGGAACATACGGGGTAATCAGAGCTCTGATATATGATGGAGCTTGATTATTAAGGGCTTTATACGTTAGAAGAAGAATTTTAAATTCTATTCTTGATTTAACAGGAAGCCAATGAAGGGAGAAATATGATCCCTCTTGTTGATTTTCATCAGAACTCTTGCTGCAGCATTTTGGATCAGCTGAAGACTTTGAACTGCATTTTGTGGACTTCCTGATAGTAAAGAATTACAATAGTCCAGCCTTGAAGTAACAAATGCCTGGACTAGTTTTTCAGCATCACTCCTGGACAGAATGTTTCTAATTTTGGCGATATTCCTGAGGTGAAAAAAGGAAACTCTGGAAACCTGTTTAATATGGGATTTAAATGACATGTCTTGGTCGAAAACAACACCAAGATTTTTTACTTTATTACCAGAGGCCAAGTTAATGCCATCCAGATTAAGTGATTGATTAAGAACTTTATTTTTTGAGGACTCTGGCCCAAAGATTACAACTTCGGTCTTGTCAGAATTTAGATGCAGGAAATTAAAAGTCATCCAGCTTTTGATGTCATCAAGACATCACTGCAGTCGAAGTAACTGATTGGATTCATCAGGATTTATGGATAAATATAGCTGAGTGTCATCAGCATAACAGTGGAAATTAATCCCATGCTGTCTGATAATTTTGCCAATCGGAAGCATACATATAGTAAAGAGAATTGGTCCAAGGACTGAACCCTGTGGTACTCCACAGGTGACCCTAGAGTTTGAGGAAGATTTATTATTAACATGAACAAACTGGAATATGTCCGATAGATAAGATTTAAACCAGCCTAATGCTTTCCCCTTAATCCCTACAGTATGCTCAAGTCTTTGTAGGAGAATATTGTGATCAACTGTATCAAATGCAGCACTGAGATCTAACAGGACAAGTACATACACAAGTCCATTATCTGAGGCCATGAGAATATCATTGGTGACCTTCACCAGAGCTGCTTCAGTGCTATGATGAGCTCTGAAGCCTGACTGAAACTCCTCAAGTAGGTCATTACTTTGTAAATGTTCACATAGTTGATTAGCAACTACTTTCTCAAGAATTTTAGATAAGAAAAGAAGATTAGATATAGGTCTGTAATTTACTAACTCATCTTGATCAAAAGAAGGTTTCTTAAGTAAAGGTTTAATAACAGCTACTTTAAAAGCCTGTGGTACATGTCCATTTACTAAGGATAGATTAATCATGTCTAAAATAGTGCCACTGATCAAAGGGAATATGTCCTTAAACAACTTGGTTGGGATTGGGTCTAACATACAGGTAGAAGGTTTAGATGAAGCTAAAATTTTAGCTCAGAAAGCTCTACTGCTTCTAAACAAATCAGGCACCGCGCAGGTTCTAAAGGTTCCTCCAACGCTGCCTCACTTAGTGAGGACGAGGTAATCATGTTTGGGAGGATGCCAATTATTTTATTTTTAATGGCATCAATTTTATTTATGAAGAATCCCATAAAATCATTACTACTAAGAGCTAAGGAAATGGATGGATCAACGGAGCTGTGGCTCTGGGTAAGTTTGGCAACTGTACTGAAGAGAAATCTAGGATTATTTTTGTTCTCAATTAATGATGAAAAATATGCTGCTCTAACTCTGCGAAGGGTCTTGTTATACAACAATAGACTGTCCCTCCAGATTAGGTAGGATTCCTCTTGGTGTGTAGAGCGCTATTTTCTCTCCAATTTACTAACATTGTGCTTCAATGAACGCAGCTCTGAATTAAACCAGGGAGCCAGCTTCCTGTGAATAATCACCTTCTTTTTCAAGGGAGCTACATTATCTAATGCAGAACGCAATGAAAAAGTCACACCGTTAACAAAGACATCTATTTGTGATTGGGGAGAAACAACATTGCTGCTATCTGCAGGGTATTATTGCAATACTGACGATATTAAAAAGGGGACAGACTCTTTAAAGTTTGATGCAGCATTGTCCGATAAAGATCTACTATAATGAAACCCTCTTTTGGGGGCGGAGAACTCAGTTAGATTAAACTGAAATGTTATTTAAAAAATGATCAGATAGGACAGGGTTGTGAGAGAATACTGTTAATTCTTCACAATCAATGCCATATGTCAGAACAAGGTCTAAAGTATGGAGCCAAGAGTGCGTTGGTTAATGCACATTTTGAGCAAAAACAATTGAATCTAGGATAGTTTTAAAGGCTACGCTAAGGTTATCACATTTTGTGTCAACATGAATGTTAAAATCACCGACTATAATAACCTTGTCAGTGTTTATCACCAAATCAGATGAGAAGTCTGCCTGTTTTCCCCCCTTGTCCAGTTCCTCTGCCTTCCTGAACTTGCTACCTGGCCTGCCACCTTGGATTCCCCGGCTTTGACCTTCTGCTTGTCTGACACTAATTACAAGGATTGCCCTCACCTCTGACTGACCTTCCAGATCTGACCACTGCCTGCCTGACCAAGAGAACCACTAAATAAAGTCAACCTAACCTTGCCAACTGCTCAGTCTCTGCGTCCATCCATACCTAAAGTGTGACAAACAATGTGATTATCAGTTCACTTAACACAAACAATGGGGCTATAATAGCCTTAAACCAAATTAACAATGATGCCCCTTAGAAATAGGTCTGACCCGATACCAGTAATCTGATGAGAGCCAGAATAAAGGCTAAACAAATGAAAGACCACTATGTTATGAAAAGACACAACCAATAACCTATACTTCAAAACCCCTTAGAGGAGAAACTTGTAACTTAAACTTTGCATCAAATTAGAGAAATTAACATAAGATAATTCATAAGTAAAAGATACAAAAACTAATTAAGATACTTCAAAGGTGAATATGAGTAAAGAATGTCCTTCTGTCTTCCTTCTTCCACCTGGTGGATTAAAGGTGGTGGCTTATACAACCCACTTGTTGCTCCCACAAAGGCTGGCAGTTGTCCACTTCAACTCACAGGGTAGACTGCCTGTGACCCACTACAGTGACCAGGTGGGGATAATTCTAGTGTGTGTGTTCTGGTTCTGTGTAAAAATTACAGGAGAAGAGAGGAAGAAAATCATCTCTTCAGCACACAGGGTGGCTACCTAAAACCCACAAGGTTGGTTCTCCACAAACCTCCATGGTACATGGTCTAACGCAGGGTTGACACTGAATGTGGTGCAGATACGGTTCTGGAGCCGTAGGGAACCCAAATCTGTAAAAATCATACACTCACATCAGTCACGTGCAGTTCAGGTCCAGTTACCAGGACAGTGTGGCACTTTACATAAGAAGGAAGTTTGACTAGACACCGGATCAAGCTCTCGAAAACTGGAAAGGTTGGGCGCTAGACAGGAGAAAGTTCCGGGGACTTTCAGAAAAAAAATCACCCTTACTAACTTACGATAACTTGACAAGAGTAAACAAAGCATTACCACAGAAACAGGATATTGATCTTTTTTTTTTTTTTTGCAGCTCTTTTTTGCACGCATTTTATTGACAGTGAGCTGACAGGAAGAGGGGGGAAGACATGCGGCAAAGGGCGTGGGTCAGAGTCGAACCCAGGTCGACCGCGTCGAGGACTAAAGGCCTCCATACATGGGTCGCGCTACCCGCTGCGCCACCAGCGCACCAATATTGATCAATTATGAGGAACAGCAACAGGAAGGACTAAGTGAACTTCTGTTCTCACGAGTGGCCATTCCACAGCTGGGACCCCAGCTAGCTGCTGTTTCCCTAGTAGCAGTGTGAGTGGGGGTTGACCCGGCACTGGATCAGAACTGTAACCCGCACCGTAGTCAGTGTGAGCCCCGGGTTAAGGCTGCTACATACTCCACGAGAAATGAGACATTTCTTTTCACTCGCACAGTGAATGACGTCATTTTGTTCTCCCAGCCCCATCTTTGAGAGTCTCCCTGCATGTTCTGGACGCATCAGTGGCAGTTCTACACCAAATTTAGCAGAGGGGCCAGTGTTTTTTCATGTGGTCACAGAACAAAACTTTGGGAAAAAAAGCTAAACAGGTCAGTAATTAATATATTAAAGGTATACTATGCAACCGGCGTTGATTTTCCAGCGAGGCTCCCCCCAGAGGGCGAAAGTAAAAGTGCACTGTCGTAAAGATGCTCAGCTGTTCTGGTTTCTCCGTCAAGCCAGGCGCGGTTGTTTTGAGCTTAGCAGACAGGCGAACGCAACGAAAAGTGGAAAAAACGGCAGTACAAACAATGACTAACACAGTGAAAGTATGAACATGCACACAGAGAGAGAGAAACCATTCCAATGCAGTGTTTCCCCTAGGAATTTGGGACGACCGGCGGAGCGGGGGGGGTGGGGGGGGAGACAAACTTTGAGCGGCTCAGCGGCGCAGAGCGGGGGGAATTTGGCAAACTTTGCGCCGCTGTGCGGGGGGGGGGAGAGACAAAGTTTGGGGGGGGGAGACAAACTTTGCGCCGCTGAGCGGCTGAGCGGAGCGGGGGAGACAAACATCAGCCTTGCAGCCTTCTATGTTCACCCGTGTACGACTCCTCTCTCTGTCCAGAGCCCTTTTCCTCTTTCTTGCCTGCTCCAACATGGGCTTTCGCTGTTTTCTCGCTGGTTCCGCCATGATAACTGCACAAATATTGCCACTGCGCTACCAACGAGCACACCTTTCACTGCGGGCGTGTAGCAGTTCTGGCTGTAAAGCAAGACCGACTCTCGCGATGCACACGAGACTACTGAGCCTGTGACTGCGGGCCGAATGCTCCTGCAATTGCAAGTGCGGTATTTCCCCCACAGACCACCAGGGCGGCCGAGAAAACCTTAGTTCAACCTGAAATGACTCATTTAATCATCCAAAACGGTATGGAACATATTAATTAACTGAAAAATGTTGCATAGTATGCCTTTAAGGAAACCAAAGAGCCAATTGTGGCTCTGGAACTTCAGGTTTCAGACTAAGTGAGTTGACTAAATGTTCTTGCTGTGAAAAACAGGAAACAGCCAAACATTAATCGCAATCATCAGGAAGGTCTCCAGTGTTTTGAAATACAGGGCCAAGTTCAATGAGAGTCTATTTATCCTTATGTCACCCAGCCCACAGACTGTTTTCTCTCCTGCCCTCCGGCAGGTGTTTCAGGTGCCTCCGGACCAGAACTAGCAGACTAAAGAACAGCTTTTTCCCCAGAGCTGTCTCTTTATTGAACTCTAACCCTCACTGACAGACTCTCCTCTCCCTCCTCACACCTACCTCCATTTTGTTATTGTGTTATTTACTAGACTGTAATGTTCACCTGCACTGCTGACTGTTACTATAGTAACAACTGTTTACATGCATCCTGCACTACTAACTATGACTGAATATTGATTTGCACTGCTGACTGTTTATTCACAGTACCAATTGTATACATATACATCTGCAATACCGTACTTTAACTGTAATATGCAATTACCTTCCACTACACTTTAATTTGAATAGCTTCTGTCCAAACTTTATTTATTCATTTTATAGTAATAGCTACCTGTATATCATGCTCACAATTCTGCCTATAGTAATAGCCATCTGTACATATATTCATAGTACATGTAAACTCTGTTATAATAATATGTATATTATGCTATTGTACATATCTGTAAAACTCTTTTTTTAGCAATATCCACCTGTATATTATATTCAGTACATATCGAGCTGTAAATCTAGTTCACAATACTAGTTATCTATATATACATATCTGTGAAATTCTATTTATAGTAATATCCACCTGTATACTATATTCTGTACATATCCAGCTGTAAATTTAGTTCACAATACTAGTTATCTATATATTATACTCATAGGACAAATCTATAAGTAAAATTCTGTCCATAATAGTATCCATCCATCCATTTTCCAAACCGCTTCTCCCTCATGGGGTCGCGGGGGGTGCTGGTGCCTATCTCCAGCGTTCACTGGGCGAGAGGCGGGGTTCACCCTGGACAGGTCGCCAGTCTGTCGCAGGGCAACACAGAGAGACAAACAACCATTCACACACACACTTACACCTAAGGACAATTTGGAGAAGCCAATTAACCTAACAGTCATGTTTTTGGTCTGTGGGAGGAAGCCGGAGTACCCGGAGAGAACCCATGCATGCACAGGGAGAACATGCAAACTCCATGCAGAAAGACCCAGGGGTGTACTCGAACCCAGGACCTTCTTGCTGCAAGGCAACAGCGCTACCCACTGCACCACTGTGCAGCCCTTCCATAATAGTATACATCTCTATATTTATTGAGTAATAACCCATGTCCTGTACATATGGAACCATTGTTTATCCTGCACTTGCTGCTATTGCACTTCTGGTTAGACCTAAACTGCATTTCGTTGCCTTGTACCTGTACCTGTTTAATGACAATAAAGTGGAATCTAATCTAATCTAATCTAATCTAATCTAATCTAATCTGTGAGGCACTTTAAACATTTCTGAATCCTCATAGCTAAACACTAATCACTCTTTGTTGGAGAGGATTCATTCAATCTACCATAATCTCATTTCTGGGAATGAGATTATGGTAAATTGACCAATCACTTATATATAAGTGTAAGACATTTATTTAAAATCATGTCTTTAGTACAGGGGCTAGGACCAGTTCTGAAGGGGCACTGGCCCCTGTTTGCCCCTGTCTAGAACTGCCTCTGGTCCGACTACTTTACTGTGATTGGAAAGGGTTTGATAGGTGTGTTTAGTTCGGAGAAGTGGAAATGTTTCAACAACTTCAGTCTCACAGTCCCGCATTTCATCTCTGGTCTTAAGTGGTTGAACACTCCAATTCTGCTCACTTGCAGCATTTACTCTATAAATCATCCAAGTCGGGCAGTCCCGCCCTCGTAGCATCGCACATCCCTGATTTTCGCAGTCTTTACAAATAGCAGCAGAACAAACCTATTTCTGCTTCTCAACCTTTAGCTCTCCACATGCACAACTCTCTGTGTGTGGAGAGCTAAAGAGAGAGATTACATTTTTCCAAAATAGTAGGGTTGGGGTAATATGGGCCAAACGGCTTTGGGTTGCACCACTGGCACAAATCACCCCGACTTGTAATTGTTTAAAAAAATATATTTTATTGAGACTGTACTCTGCATTTATTTTTGTACTAAAACTTATGTGATTCTAATTTTGACCATTACAGTCATCAAGTGACAAGGTTGGTTCTTCTACCATTTGGGCTACATATCACACTGTCCCCCACCATCCTACACAAAAGGCCAAACAGGGTGGAAGTGTAATGCTTTGCAACCTGGAGAGGGACAAGGTGTGAAGTGCCTCCTTTAGATTTAAAGAGATAGCACCAAAATAAGTTGCTCTCAGACAAACCTCAGAACAGGTCAGAATCAGAATCAAGTTTATTGCCAAGTAGGTTTGCACTTACAAGGAATTTGACTTGGTGTTGATAGTGCAGACAAAAAATAAAAATACAATAAAATTAAAATAAAATGTATATATATAAAGAAGCTATATACACACTCAGTAAACTGTGCGTAAATGTAACGCAGAAGCTTGGAAGTCGTGAACGGGGGAGAGAGACAGTGTCCAGTAGGTGTAAAATAGGTGGAATGTGGAGCTACAACAATGAGAAATTCAGACCAAAGCATTGCAGTTCCACATTATATAGACTTCAAATGAATAAATTTAAATGTGAAAATTATGAATTTAAAAACATTTTTCTTTCTCTTTTAAGAAAACTGCCCTTTGAGAAGCTATTGTGGCACAATAGGCTTGTGGAATATTGGCTGTTGGCATTGTAATATAACTTTAAATAAACCTTAAACGAGTAATCTTGTGCTGAATTTGTCTAGCTTTTATATGGAATCACAGTTTGTCAGGGTTCTGCGGGCTGCGCCCGATCAGGGTGCAATCCTTTTCCTCCCTCTCCCTTCACAGGTGGCCTTGATGAGCGGGGAGGCGTGCTGTGGCAGATGTTCGGCCTTAAGCGGCGCTGGGTTGGACTATTTAAGCGGATGGCAGCCAGCACAACGATGCCAGAGTGTTAACCTAGTGTAAGCCTCAGTCGGCCACTGTCTGATGACAGCTCACCTACCTGTCGTTAACTTTGTTCTCCCTAGTGATGTTACGTGATATACCGAGGCTTCGAGGCATGTCGAGTAATGGAGGGGGCGTTTCCGTAAAGCGCGTATCAAAGCTTGCTTCATTTAGGGGAGGAGCTGAAAACGATGACGTCTGAAGCCTCGCTGCCCGGCTGTACCACGTGACTGCTTCGGGAAGTGGCTCAGATTTTGGCGTGGGGTTTGACAGCTTTAGAAACCCCACAGCAGTGTTTCCCGCAGCACTATGTTGGTGAGGCGGCCGCCTCGCCAAACTCACACTACCGCCTCGCCAACATTCCAAAAAAAACCAAAAAACTAACTCGATATGCTTGCATGTTTATTTGACGTTAACACACATTTTTTTTGTTGTTGCTTTCTCGCCTGCATATAGTGAATGGCAGGGAAAAACAGGCAAAAAAACATGGATACTTTGAAGCGAGAAGCGACTTCACCGACGCCCCCAACCACCCTTGCTTGTTGTGCAAATAAAGACAGGTAACAGACAGGTATTTATTCCTTTTTAAGCAGCCACCAGAAAACAAGAGCTGGATGAAGCTCTAGTCTCCATGATAGTGAAGGATACCCAGCCTTTCACTATTGTGGATGACGTTGGATTCAGGACAGAGGCAACCATAAGCAGGCTGGAGAACCCTCTGGAGTACTGGGCTAATCATCGGTCACTGTACCCTAATCTGTACAAACTTTGTTTATTTATTTATGCACCCCGGCATCATCTGTGCCATGTGAGCGTGTCTTTTCAAAGGCTGGAGAAGTAGTGTCAAAAAAGAGAAAACGTTTGAAACCAAAAACTGTGGAGAAATTATTGTTTCTTAATAAAAATGCATGAAATCATCCAAGTTACACAAGCATTAGCCTATTCACTACCCCCTGCCTAGTTCCACAAGCACTTTCATTGTCCTCTGCCTGATTAAGCCCATGCCATTTTTCTAGAGTCACAGAAAAACATTATTACACAACATGCCATATCACATGACACTACTATTTTGGGAATAATTACACACAGAGAATGCATTCAAACAATATTTTATTATACACATATGTGTATACATAATTTATGTAGACAAATGATTTCGTCCTACACCTTTTGTGAAGTCATTCCCAAGAGCCATAATAGACAAAAAAATCAATGCATCACACGTGTTAAGATCCAGCTGGCTGTGATTATACACCTGGCCAGTAGGTGGTGTCGTGTGCACATGAAGCTCTGAGAAATGAACCCTTTCTCGAACCAGTTGGCTCAAGTGGTTCAATTCCTCATGAGGCTTCATCTCACCATCACTAGTTCTCCCTGTGTCCCAGGTTACCTCAAGCCTTGGATGCCGTCCTAAACGCTCTCAAAGCTCAAGCACCCGTCGCTCGATTGCTCCAGATCCTTCCCTCCGATTGCAGCTGGCAGTCGGTCCTGGATTCCTCCGAACCACGTCAGCCGGACTCGACCCACTCTCGCCCAGCACGCCAGCCTGCCTTCTCGTCCTCTGTTCTCCGAACGCCCGTAGAGCCCGTAGACCACTCCCCTTGGCTGAGTCTCTCAGCTGATCTCGGTAAGAGATACAAGATGGCGCTGCACAGGCAGCAGCCAGTCACATCGGCGGTATCCCTTCTTTTCCTACTTTCTCCTTTTTATTGTGTTTTCTGGATTGCTTGTATATTTTTGAATACCGGATCGGGCATTCTGAGCCTAGATGCCCTGAAGAAACCAACTTTTGGGACTCTAGTGATTATATTTTTGTTACTTTCGGCACATTTCGATGCCGCGAGTGGAGATCCCTTTGTCCGCAACTCCGAGCGTCCCTTGATCTACACGAGGAACCAGCTTCTAGGACTACGTGACTCCTCGCGCTGCGGCCCCGTTCATCACCACGCTGAGAAACTATACATCCCCGCAGAAATACGGAGGAGGCGGAGAGGATGTCGGGGCGGAAGGACGAAACGGAGGAAAGGTTATTTACCATCGGTTGTCACGGGAAACGTTAGATCTTTACGGAACAAGACCGAGGAACTCACAGCACTAACCCGTTTCCAGAGTAAGTACAGAGACGCTAGCATTATGTGCTTCACGGAGACGTGGTTAGATGGATCTGTCCCGGACTCAGTGATCTCCACGGACGGCTTTAAACTAATCCGCGCGGACAGAACTTTTGCGGGGAGCGGAAAAAAGAGAGGGGGAGGGCTGGCGGTGTTTGTGAATGAGAGGTGGTGTAACGCGGCGCATGTTCACGTGAAGCAGCAGATATGCTGCTCGGATGTTGAACTTCTCGCAGTGAGTTTAAGACCTTATTACTTGCCGAGAGAGTTCGGCCACGTGATCATGCTCTGTGTTTACATCCCTCCCTCCGCGGACGCCGCCGCCGCGTGTGAGCGGATCCACGCCGCTGTAAACAATCTGCAAACACAGCACCCCCGCACTCTCCTGCTGATCACAGGGGATTTCAACCATGCCTCCCTCCGTTCCACCCTCCCCACGCTCACCCAGTATGTCACGTGTAAAACAAGGGACAATAAAACGCTGGACCTTTTTTATGCAAATGTTAAGGACGCTTACACCTCCGCCCCCCTCCCCCCTCTGGGACGCTCAGACCACAACCTCGTCTATCTGCTCCCCCATTACATTCCACTGGTGAGGAGACAAAAGGCACAGAAGAAGTCAGTGAAAGTTTGGTCAGACGAAGCCAGTGAGAGACTGAAGGACTGTTTCAGAACCACAGACTGGAGCATGTTCCAAAGCTCTCATGGAGAGGACATCAACAGCCTGACTGAATGCATCACTGACTACATGAACTTCTGTGTGGAGAGCATTGTGCCAACACGACGGCTACGATGCTTTCCAAACAACCCCCGCTGGGTGACCCCTGAGCTGAAAGTCCTCCTGAACCAGAAGAAGAGGGCTTTCTACTCAGGGGACAGAGAGGAGCAGCGTAGAGTCCAGCGGGAGCTCCAGTGGAAGATCAGGGCAGCAAAAAAGGATTATGGCAAGAAGATGGAGGAGCAGCTGGCACAGAACAACGTCAGGGATGTGTGGAGAGGTCTGAAGAACATCTCCGGCTTCGGGCAGAGGACCAGCAGGGCTGCAGACGGAGACACCAAGTCTGCAGATGAGTTGAACACATTCTTCACTCGGTTCGACTCCCCCCACACTGGCCCCCTCCTTGCCCTCAACTCTCCACACGTCTCCAACCACCAGCGCTCCAGAGACCTACCATCCCTACCACCGCCACTCCGATCAACGACCGACCCATCCACACCTTCAGCCCTACCTTCCTCCCCCCTCACAGTCACACCAATGCAGGTGAGAGGTCAGCTGATGAGGCTGAAACAGAGGAAAGCCTCAGGACCGGACGGCATCCCCCCAGGCTGCTGAGGACCTGTGCAGATGAGCTCTGTGAGGTCCTCAGCTACATCTACAACCTGAGCCTCAGCCTGGGGGTGGTGCCCACCCTGTGGAAGACCTCCTGTGTGGTACCGGTTCCCAAAACACCGCACGCCAGGGAACCGGCCGACTTCAGACCAGTCTCCCTGACCTCCCACCTGATGAAGACCATGGAGCGCCTCATCCTAGCTCACCTGCGCACTGTGGTGAGCCCCACCCTGGACCCGCTGCAGTTTGCCTACCAGCCCAACATCGGAGTAGAGGATGCCATCATCTACCTGCTGCAGCGGGCGCTCACCCACCTTGAGACCACCGGGAGCGCTGTGAGAGTCATGTTCTTCGACTTCTCCAGCGCTTTCAACACCATCAGACCGGTGCTACTGAGGGGGAAGCTGGAGGACGCTGGGGTGGACAAACATCTGGCTGACTGGACCATGGACTACCTCACTAACCGCCCTCAGTACGTGTGGCTGCACGGCTGTCAGTCAGAGGTGGCACTCTGCAGCACCGGGGCCCCCCAGGGCACCGTCCTGTCTCCGTTTCTCTTCACCCTCTACACCTCGGACTTCACCTACAACACGGACAGCTGCCACCTTCAGAGGTTCTCTGACGACTCAGCCATCGTGGGCTGTGTGTCTGAGGGAAACGAGCTGGAGTACCGGTCGGTCATCATGGACTTTGTGGACTGGTGTGAGAAAAACCATCTGTGCTTAAACACCAGTAAGACCAAGGAGATGGTGATGGACTTCAGGAGAAGACCCCCACCTCACTCACCTGTGAACATCCAGGGGCAGGACATAGAAACTGTGGAGAGTTTCAAATACCTGGGTGTTCACGTCAACAATAAGCTGGACTGGACTCATAACACAGACGCTCTGTATAAGAAGGGCCAGAGCCGGCTCCACCTCCTCAGGAGGCTGAGGTCCTTTGGAGTGAGCAGACCTCTGCTAAAAACTTTCTATGACTCTGTGGTGGCCTCAGCCCTACTCTACGCTGTCGTCTGCTGGGCCACTGGCAGTGCAGAGCGGGACAGAAAGAGACTGAACAAGCTGGTGAGGAAGGCCACTTCTGTCCTGGGCTGCACTCTGGACTCGGTGGAGGAAGTGGCTGAGAGGAGGGTGTTGTCCAAGTTCACATCCATCATGGACAACACCTTCCACCCCCTGCACCAGACTGTAGAGGAGCTGAGCAGCTCCTTTAGTGACAGACCTAGACTTCCTGTCTGTAAAAAGGAGCGCTACCGCAGGTCATTCATTCCTGCTGCTATCAGATTTTACAATGCTGCACTGTAACTGCAACTGTGACCATAACTGTAATAATTAATGTGCAATAACCAAGGTGCAATAATCTATTTAATACACTGTACTACAACACGTGCAATAATCCTGATGTAGTGACTTCTGCTGCTATCATCACCTGAACATAAGTCAGTACACATGTATGTATGTATGTATGTACAAATGTATACAATGTATATGCACGTATATACGCGTAGGTGCGTATGTAAGTAGGCGCATAGATATATGTATATATTTAAGTATATAGATATGTTTATATATATATATATATATATATATATATATATATAGACCACTAAGAATGTAAATGAGACATTTACATTCCTATTTCCTTTTTTGTATTTTTTTGGTATTCTTTCTGATCCATTGTATATATGAAGATTCACTGTATATAACTGAATGCACCTTCCCTACTCTGCACCTTCTTGTATGAGCCGATGTGACGAGTGAATTTCTCCATTGTGAGATCAATAAAGACTATCTTATCTTATCTTATCTTATCTTAAGAGCGCACCGGTGGATTCGCTTCACGAATCCATCGTTCTGATTTAACACTTTCCTCTCGTTCCAGAGGCCCGATTCCCCATCGCCTCCTGTGAACCAGACGTTCCTTCGCTCCCAGCCGTCTCTCGAGCCCCTGCGTTTTCCGATCTAGGCGGATTAATTATTTGCCTTAGAAATAAACTGTTGGAACTCTGACTTGTTCTCCTGAGTGTTCCTGCATGTGGGTGAGACACCTGAAAAGCATGACACAGTTTCTGGGTTTAAAATAACCATATTTTACTTTAATAATCAATGCAACAATATAAAGGTGGCAAGTTGTGCCACAAGAAAACGTTTTTTCCCAGAAAGCTGTTTCTGATTTTCTATATTTCAGATCCAGGGTGATTGTTTCCAGGGATGTGCCACATCTTGAAATATATGTACATATTTTAGGAAGCATTACTGACATGGTCTCGCTGTAAAATCACTTTGGCTGAAAACTTGCATAAGGGATAAGGAAGAGGTAAGATACAGCATGTCAAAGTGAACCTTAAAGAAAAACATCATTGTGGCCTTCATGCATCTCACAGTGTGATAGATTACATCATTTTGTGCTCAAGTGTGAGTCACCAGAATTGACAAGGACATCAGGAGAGGTGCAAAAAAGTTTTTAGAAAAAACTGAGTGAAAATCTGGTTGCCTCTGATTTAAGCCTGTTTGCTATCACTTTTACCCCATATGTATGATTCCTTGTGGGACTGTCCTGCATTGTGATGTTTTATCTAGATGTTGCTGGCAGAAATTGTTTTAGAAATGATCTCAGCCTTTATCACTGTTTGGGTGTCCCAACTTCTCCACATTGACAATCCGGCCTTGAAACTGCCCCCTGGCACACCACTGCTTTTCTGGAAAGGCTTCTGCCTTTGAGAAAAGGAATGTGCAAGAGGTGTACAATTGCCCTGCAGCCATACAGAGACTGAGCTGCCTTTAAATTATGTTACTCTAATCAAAGGATTGTGACTTTCCCACAGTACCATGGAAACCTGCTCACCGTGTGATCATAAGAAATTCTGTTTATACGTCTGCGTTTGCAGAAAAAACTGCCAATGTATGCTTCACATAGGACCAATCCTTTCTGATTAACATAAAATATCATGCTCTGTAAGTGCTTTTTGTGGAACAAAATAATTTAACAAGTTTTTGAACATGTGGTGCATCCATTCTCATTACCCAGACTTCTTGTCTCTGTAGTCTCTCTGACAAATAAAGGTTCAATATGCAAGCTAAAAACAGCCACATAGTCAAACCTTAAGTTAGACCTAACTTTAAACCCGTGTATTGTTGAGAAACAATGGATTTCCATGTAATAATTGTTTATCAAAGAATTTTAATTCAAACTCATTTTGGTAGTTCTCTTTGGAGACTATATATATATATATATAAAATTTATTTATCAGCATGTAAATAATAAATACAGATTCAATTCAATTCAATTTTATTTATATAGCACCAAATCATGAAACATGTCATCTCAAGGCAAGGCATCTCAAGTCAAAATCAATCATTTTACACAGATTGGTCAAAAATGTCCTATATAAGGAAACCAGTTGATTGCATCAAAGTCCCGACAAGCAGCATTCACTCCTGGGGAAGCGTAGAGCTACAGGGAGAGTCATCTGCATTGTACATGGCTTTGCTGCAATCCCTCATACTGAGCAAGCATGAAGCGACAGTGGGAAGAAAAACTCCCCATTAACGGGAAGGAAAAACCTCCAGCAGAACCAGAACCAGGCTCAGTGTGAACGGTCATCTGCCTCGACCGACTGGGGGTTACAGAAGACAGAGCAGAGACACAACAAGACAGACAAAAACAACAAAACTCTGTCTGTATTTGTTGTCCCCAAAATGCATGCATAAAAATAATAATAATAATAATAATAATAATAATAATAATAATAATAATAATAGAACATCATTGATCTCACAATGAAGAAATTCACTCATGCATCTTAACCCATCCCCTTGGGGAGCAGTGGGCTGCCACTGTGCGGCGCCTGGGGAGCAATCTGGGGTTAAGGGTCTTGCTCAGGGACCCAGAGTGCTAACCTGACAACAGCCAGCTGCATGTATCGCTCCGCCTAGCTCCACTCACATACATCTGGGACACGGCTCATTGAAAGTGATTTCCCCAACCAAATTTTTGGTCTGGCCAATCAGGACGCAGGGCGGGTGTTTCATGGATGTGACGTAGTGGAGAAGTTACCGTGAGATTCCAACAACAATGGCGGCTCGCATCGAGGAAGCAAGCGTTAGCATTGATGCTGCTATTTGTTCCGTGTTGTCCAATCTACCTAATATTGTTTCATTAAAAGAACATCAGAGAACGCCTCTGAAGGCTTTTGTTGCTGGAAACCATGTTTTCGCCCTTCTCCCGACCGCATTTGGCAAGTTTTGTTTTCTGGATAACCCCGGAGCGGTTAGCGGTTAGCACGAACCATGTTAGGAGGCCTTTAGTCCTCAACGCGGTCGGCCCGGGATCGACTCCGACCCGCGGCGCTTTGCCGCCTGTCTTCCCCCCTCTTCCTGTCAGCTCACTGTCAATAAAACGCCACTAGAGCCGCAAACACATAAAAAAAAATAAAGTTTTGTTTTTTCCTGCGTCGCTCTCATCAGCGTCACGGGTTAGCTTCGGTGTGAGTGGTTGAAATAGCACGTCGATAAAGATGACAGACAAGTGGCTTATCCAATCATATGCAAGGAGTTTTGATAAGGCCCAGCCTTCAATAAAGGACATTCCTATGGAGATGTCCCAGATGGATGTGAGTGGAGCTAGGCGGAGCGACATGCAGCTGGCTGTTGTCAGGTTAGCAGAGTGCAGGCCGTGGGTATGAAACCGGGTACTTACAACCTTCTCAGAGCACAAGCACACTGCTCTAACCACTAGGCCACCACTCCCCATGTTTTAAATGTCAGATGCTGTTTGCACCAAAAGTAAAGCTCTAACAGAATTTAACAGGCTGCAGGATCTCCAGGGAACTACAATACATAATCAAACTCCTGGGGAGCCTGACATTTTCTAATAAACCTGTAATGCATTTTAACTTTTTATAGTTATTTATCATTAATTTATTTGTTTATTTATTTTTGCAATTTTTCTGAGCCTTGAGGTGAATTTACTGGGTCAGTTACTTCTGGGATGATTGTTTGCTATCTGCAACACTTTCTTCTTCCAAGTAGACTTTTGTTTAGATTGACCGACTTTAGATAAAATGTAAGTGTCCTTGCAACATTTTTAAAATGAATGAGCAACAACTGCTGCTTATTCAAAGGTCATTGCTGATACTTCTCTACCTCCGCATTGTACTAACACATTGACATTATAGGCAGCAGTTGGTAAACTGCAAATACTCTTGCTTTCATAGCAGTCCTCACACTGATGGGGAGTTACAAAACGCATCTGAATAACAGCACCTAACTGCTATGTCCCTACTAAATCTAATTAAAGTAGAACAAATGTACTTAGTTTTTCCTATGAATATATGTCAGAAAGAGAGAGAATCAGGTCTGTATCCACAATGGCGATATGGTGAAATGCTCCCATGTTCCCATATGTTTACAACTCTATAGAATTGTAAGACAGAGAGAGTCATAAAACAGTTTCATTACAGCACATTCTGTATGACAGAATGTATGATTTCTGTGTTTCAGGTTCTTGGTAAATCCAAGCTGTCAGCATATCACAATGCATGCCGTTTATATTTTTTGTTCTTCCAAAACCAAACATGTTCAAACATTTTCATTCTGTTACTGCTAACTCTCCGGAAGTTTATTAGGAAATTGTAATTTTGATTTTAGCCAGGCTTACAGAAATTGTACAGTAGGTGACGTTAGATTCTGCTGGGAATTAGGAAAAATCACAATCATTGTTTAAGTTGGTCATCCAGAAATATTTTGCACTTTCCTCATCTATTTTCTTCTCTGCACCCACACAAATATTTTTAAATAGACAGAGACGATGACATTGCCCTCTGAAAAGATGGAAGGTGAAAAGATTTTGACATGAAGACCTTTTTTGGACTCTAAGTGTGGAATAAAGGTGTTTAGGGTTGGTCAAATGGGCTAACCAAGTCTGACTTCAATGTCTTGACAGTTCCTACGATTATATTCAAGGACATTACTACTGAAATCCAGGAATACGCCAGTTCCTTTGGAAAGTTATACAAATTGGAGCTGAAGTCTGATATTGAGTAGAAAGCCAATGTACTGAATCATATGGGGAATATAGGAAAACTGAGGAATCTGATAACGACTCTCTTAACAAGTTGTACTCTCATGATTACCTTTCACCAAACTAGTGTAACACCTCCCCCCTGTGAGCCACAGCTGGTTTTAGAGAGGAGGCATGACTGAAGGGGGAGGGAATACAAGCAATAAAAGCATGGGACAAGACAAAGAGTTAGACAAGACACGGAAACAGATGAACAGAGACAAAACAGTTAGTTGATGTCAGAGAGTGGATATACTTAGTAGTGTGGAGTAACAGATTTGAGGAAGGGGCGTGAAGAGTATTTAAAAAAGTGAACTTTAGTTTTTTTCCTGGACTGTAGCTGTACCCTCAAGCTCCACCAGAGATCCAGATCCAGAGATACAGATCCAAAAGGGTACAGCCAGTTTTTGTGTCAGGCAGTGTTTAAGAAGATGAACAGATCTATTTCCGCAAACAATGATGCTAAACTGCTTTCAGATGGACAAAAGTTTTCCCAAAATGGAAAAAATCCTGCAGGGAAACTCCACAAAGGGGGTGAAAAGAAGGTAGAACTGGGCAAGAAGGTGACCCTGCTCCGAGGAATCTCCATCATTGTTGGGACCATTATTGGAGCTGGAATCTTCATCTCACCAAAGGGAATCCTGAAACACTCTGGCAGCGTAGGAATGTCCCTGGTTGTTTGGATTGCCTGTGGTGTTCTGTCACTTTTTGGTGAGTTACATTGCTGATTCCTGGGTAGGTTGTTTTGAACAGGAATGGATTAAATGTATTCATCATTCTTAGTGTGTGATACAACACGGTGGGGAATAAAGGCAGAACACATGCTACTAGACATTAGGTCTAAAGACAGAATGCCTAAAGTAGTATTAAAAACACTTCAAAATAATATATTCTTTCTTTATTGATTATACACATTAGCTATGTTTACAAGCACAAAATTTCACAAACTGATTAAAATGTATTCAGATTAAATAATCGGATTGCACCATTTATATGGGCACACAATCAATTAATCCGATTATAATGTGCCTCTCATTTGGTTCACAATTTCATTCCGATTGAGCTTATTCCGCTATGCTGTTGGCGTTTTTCTTGTGTATTTTTCTCCCAAAACTATGTAAGGAAATTACACAACCTTTCTGTACAAGCCTGAGGCTTGTACACACATCAGTTCTCATTGGTTTCAAGTCTCAAAACCTGATTTCACAAGATTGTGATGTTGGTTGTGGTGTCTCCAGTGTCTTTCTGACTTGCACTGGCTTGATTTTCAAAAGCTTGAAGTATTGCAAAAGGAATTTTAATCCCAGTAATAAACCCAGCTCATTGACAAGCTGAGCTGTTTTCCAATCCAAAGGTAACAAACAGCCTTGATAAAAACCTATTGCTGCATGGTGACATGTTTATTCTTTGACCTAAATCAATGTCTGTTGAAGTCTTATTTGTATTACCTGTCCTCATTTTGACAAGCAACAAAAGAAAGTGGCAAGGGACTGTGCCAGAAAATGACTCATAAATGCACTGGAAAGGTTTTACATAGAATATGAGCAGCAATTGTACATTACCCATTCATTAGCCAAATCTGTGTTTCTGTTTCCTTTGAGTAGAAAAATTGATCTTATACTTCTTTAACAGTATGTTATGCTTCCAATCAATATTTTCACACTTAACGTTATCATGTAGATGATAAAAGATGCTTTGTACTGAAAGGCGTCTCAGTACAAATGTCTGTTCTTAACTAAATCTGTGATTAAAGCATTTGTTCCTCATGTAAAAGGTCATGAGGCAGTAAGCCACCCTTTGGACTGAAATGTCCACAGAACTACTCTAGGTTATTAGCTATCAGGTATCTGTTGCCACCAAAAATAAAAAACAAAAATCAACCAAATTCTAAAATCAGATAAAGATAACCTGGTGCAATACAACAACAAAAACATATTTTTAATCAATGATTTTATTTATGTAGGGAAATAGCTATCCAAACTCACATAGCCCTCTTTATTGTTAAATTGTAAATTAAAGGTTTAGTGTATTGGTTACCCCACATGCAAATTATTGTGACATGCTCACGTAAGGGCAGTGTGCATACTTACTCTGTTATTCTTTGTGTGATTTTAAAATGAGTTTAATCTGAAACATGTAAAGAATAAATCTGGAAAGGGGGTATAACGTTTTTTTCACAGATCTATGTGGGAGAAAAAAAAACTATCCTGTCCTGGGTCAAATGTGAAAGCTGCTAGGACTCTTTTTAGCTAACTCTAAATTGGAGAAACAGTTTCCTTCAAACCAAACCATAGCCAGCATGTGTTGCTTTAACTACAGGTTTGCACTATGGATTAAATATATGTCCTACCCAACAGTGGAAACATTAACACCATGGCAGTTTATCCTAGGGTTTGACTCAATGCATCATTAATAAGCAATTGACAGCTTAAAGCATAAAGTCACTGCAGGCTCCTAATTCTAGTGCCGCAGCGCTAAAACAGATCTCTGCACAGTGCTGCTCTGTAGCATATCTGTATTATATTGTCTTGTTGAATCCCTGAAGCTTTTCCTTTTCAAACTGTAATGAAAACTCCCAGCACATTATCCTTGGATACTCTACTCTAGCCCCTTCTTTATTTGCTTGATTCCTGTTTCTCCAAGCTATAATCAAGATTCAGTCCTGTAGAAATCCCTTTCTAAAGCTCCCTGTTGTGGGAAGCCTCCCACAATGACCTCCTGTTGAGATTACGGGGCCTACAGAGTAAATTTCTTTAAATGTGACAGTTTCTGTATTTGTCTTCTTGATATACAAGCAGAACTAATGTGTTACCTTTGTCACTGCAGGAGCTCTGTCCTATGCTGAGCTGGGGACTTGTATTAAGAAGTCTGGAGGACATTACACATATATAATGGAAGCATTTGGACCTCAGGTGGCTTTTATCAGACTTTGGGCCGATCTCATTGCAATAAGGTGATGTAACGTCTTTTCAGCCTAATCTTTAAATCAAACAGGCACTGATCAATGCTTTTACACTCATTCGTAGCAGTCGTGAACCCATCGTTTGAAGTTAGTTCTGACAAACGGTGCACTGCACTCCTTGTATGCTCATACTCAGTTTGAGAATATCTGGGTCAATCAAAGAGGGGCTACTGTGGGAAGAGGGGACATCTTGCAGTTGTGGAAGGTTTAGGTTGGATTCCATCCACCATCTGCAAGTATCAGTGTGCCTGAGGTTTGGTGTGTCAGTATGAATAGAAAATGCGAAATAAGGGTCACTCTATTTACCATTAAATAGATGGGCTGAAGGGCCAATTAGAGATGAAACACACCGAACAACAATCAGCTGAAATCTGAGTACATTTCCACGTCTCAGGCTAAATTTTCTGCCTTTCATGAGCCATGGCATTTTTACATTTACATTTATAAAGTTGTTTTATTAAATTTGTTCCACATGCATATTTTCATTTGTTGTTAAATGATGTCAAATGTTTTCATTCCTGGTTCATCTTTTGGTTTCTCTCTGGTCCTTGAAACTGCACATATCTTGAGGTTTTAGCTAAATAACAGCAAAAAAAAGAATCACAGAAGTCACACAAAAGTATTCGTTCCCCAGAAATTTTACATTCACATTTTCCACTAAAATTAAAACCTTCTATGGATTTTAGTGGAAAGCTGTGGTAGACCAGCAAAAAGTAGGGCGCATCTATAAAGGAAACAGATCCATCCATCCATCTATGCCTTTTCATTACTCCCCAGAAATGTTGCCAGTTTATCTCAGGAACCGCAAAAGATGAGCAAACGTGCACACTCTAAAGGGCAATTTAGAGAGGCCAATTATCTCAACATGGATGTAGATCCTTGGAGGATACCTACAAGGGAATGCTCTGCCTCAAAGCCATGAGATAAATATGAACAATGAATGGATGACACACAATTATAGCTCTGTGTGTTATTCTGTTGAACTAAGCCCTTTTCTAGGACCGCCCTGGGGAGGAGGTGCCTCCTGGATGCTACAAAGTTTTCCTCCTGATTGAAATTGGTCTCTTTCCCCACTCTCCGCCACAAACGGTACGAACATTGGAGAGCCGCTCACTGTCCGGTTTACAGGCCAAAACAGACAAAAATTTCTTCAAATTGGAACCAGACCTAGTGAAGTCTGCTTTCTGCAAAATCAGCAACTCAAGCAGATACCCACCACAAAAACAAGCTGTGATATTTGAGTATTGCACAATAGAGAATGTAACCACCCACCATAAGAGGCATCTTCAAGCCAACAGAGTTGTTCTCAAGCGCTTACCCCTGGTGACTGAGGGTAGGCTTCAGGTCCAACACAAGGACAGTGCAGAACACAGCTACACCGGAGATCCAGCAGGCTTTCCTCCAAGCACCTGGATCCAAGACGACCACCTTTACCCAGCCTTCATCTGCTGGAGCCAGACCAGGCCTCCCAGTCTGGCTCCAGCTAACATCACCCTAAACTCTTCAGCCAAACCACTGAATGTCACCAATCACAGTAGAGGCATTGTGTTTGGCAGAGAGAAAACAGGGAAACTCTAAGTGCCTGCAACACATTTCCTAAATCTTTTACTGAAACAAACTGAAAGATCTGAGGGGCAGCCTGTAGCCACCCTATCAAGTTCAGTACCAGTTCTCTCCTACTAAAATGTTCCAAATCTGCCACATAAACATCAACATTTTAGAAGAAATCATACACCATCTAAATTCCTCCTGCTGCGTCATTTTTTCACCCACAGCTTTCTTTAACACCTTAACTGGCAACGGGTCACCGGTGACCCATTGGAACGTATTTTTGACTTCAAAGCCGTATAGTTCCTACCATAGACTTCTACTTTAAGAACTTTTTTTCCAAGATGGTCAACTATTTACCTGACTCCGCCAGATAGATTTGCTCCGCATATCCATCTGGAAACCTTCCGTTGAAGTAATTTTGGGAAGGGGCGAAAATACTGGTTAGCTGATTGGCCTATGTTGGTGATAGACGGGCCAAATAAACCAATCAGATTCGTCGTCACTGGTAACAGAGCGACGACGAAAACACAACCACAAGCCAAGCTACTCTTGCTGCTGCAGGTAAAGGCTCGTTAGCTCAGCAAAGAAATACTCTGTAATTCCGATAAAACTTGCTCGATAGCCACGCTAACGCTAGTTTCATCGGCTGAAGCCGCCATGTTGTTTAGACTGAACTGTCGCGCTTCCCGTTGCTTTGTTATACAACCCTCAACCCGCCTCAAAGCCAACGCTGATTGGACGTTCGTTTGGTGAACGGCTCCAAATTTTCTTTAACGGAGAGTAGCCAGACTGATCTGCGAGTGAAACCTTGAAAGCTCGCGAGATCAGGATGGTCTCACGAGGCTAGTCAACTATGCCCTCCTCCTTTGATTGACACCTCTTTTCACCAACTGTGTTGATCCACAGTTTCTCGAGAGATAATGTTATCCACCATAGCTTATTTCTTAAAACCCTTCCTCTGCCAGTTTTGACGTATGTTGCTCAGACCAGTCAGTTTAGACACTCATTGCGACTTGTGGAGATTGTAGCCAGTGAAATGACCGCCATGTGGATGCATCACTTGTGGGGTAGGACATTTAAAACTCCATAGCAACAGCATGCATAAAGCTCACTCGGTGCATACTTGTGCATAAAAGACTGTTTTTGGTGTTAGCCGTACATTTTCACCAAGAAATTTGTGTAAAGCTTCTGAGAAGACGAGAATGTTTTTCTCTGATTACGTGTCAGAAAAGTTTTGGAGAGCACCTAGACATACCTAGAGAAAAAAGCTCTAGAATAGTTTTTATTATATTGCATTCAAATTAGAACCGGTCACACAAAGGTCTTGTCTCTTTTGGCTCCTTTGTTTTTCAGCTAGAATCTCCTTGCATCAGCCTCCAGCTGGATGTCGAAGAAAGAAACAGGAAAAAGACGGCAAACAAATGAACAATTTGTGTGTGTTAGGGTTAGAGCGAATACATTTTTGTATTCGCGAATGTCATAGTGTCTGATTTGACTAAGATAATAAACACATCCATTCCATCAGGTGTATCCCCCAAGGAAAAAAAATCTCCTTGGAGAAATGCTCCAGCAGTTACAGGTGAAAAAAGGGAATGTCGGAAAGCTGAACGCAGGTGGAGAAAGAACAGACTCCTGGTTCACTATGACATCTATAAAGAGAGACTTTACAGATATAACTTACAACTGAAAAATGCAAGAGAATCTTTCTTCTCTGAGATCATTAAGAAAAACATTAATAATGCTCGTGTCTTATTTGCCACAGTCGACAGGTTAACAAATCCTCCTGTGTCCGTGGCTTCTGAACTCCACTCCACCAGGGCCTGCAATGAATTTGCTTACTTCTTTACTGAGAAAATCCTAAAAATTAGAGGATCAGTTTGTACATCCACACCAACTCTAGAACCAAAGCCGTATTCAGCAGGAACTACTTCTGACAAAATGTCCCAATTCAGCCAAATAAACTCCAAAAGCTTAGAGCAGATCATTCAGCAGCTAAGTTCCTCCTCATGCTGTCTTGATGTTCTACCCACAGCTTTCCTTAAAGTTTTACCTGTCATAGCGTCTGAGTTGACTCAGATAATAAACACGTCCCTTCTGTCAGGTGTTTCCCCCCAGTCCTTAAAGGCATACTATGCAACATTTTTCAGTTAATTAATGTGTTCCATACCGTTTTGGATGATTAAATGAGTCATTTCAGGTCGAACAAAGGTTTTCTCGGCTGTCCTGGGGGTCTGTGGGGGAAATACCGTACTTGCAACTGCAAGAGCTCTCGGCCCGCACACACAGAAGTCTCGCTTTACGGCGAGAACTCCATGTGTTTTTGCCCTGCCATTCACTATATGCACGCGCAAAAGCAACAACAAAGAACCGCGTGTTAACGTCAAATTAACATGCAATCATATCGAGTTTTATTATTATTATTATTATTATTATTATTTATTTTATTTTTTTATGTTGGCGAGACGCTACCGCTGCGGCTTTGCGAGGCGGTGGCGGTAGCGTCTCGCCAACATAAAAAAAAAAAAAAAAATAATAATAATAATAATAATAATAAAACTGGCGAGGCGGCGGCGACGGCCGTGGCCGCAGCTTGGCGAGGCGGCCGCCGCCTCGCCAAGATAGCGCTGCGGGAAGCTTGATGTTCATACCTTCACTGTGTTAGTCATTGTTTGTACTGCCGTTTTTTTCCACTTTTCGTTGCGTTCGCCTGTCTGCTAAGCTCAAAACAACCGCGCCTGGCTTGACTGAGAACCCAGAACAGCTCAGCATCTTTATGACAGTGCACTTTTACTTTCGCCCTCTGGGGGGAGCCTCGCTGGAAAATCAACCCCAGTTGCATAGTATACCTTTAAAAACAGCAATTATCAAACCACTGCTGAAAAAGAACAATTTAGACAAACTACTACTCCAGAACTACAGGCCCATCTCAAACCTCCCCTCTATCAGTAAGATTATTGAAAAAGTTGTATTTCAACAATTAAACACCTTCTTAACTACGACCAGCCGCTTTGATGTTTTCCAGTCAGGTTTCCTCACCACAGTACAGAGACCGCCCTTATCAAGGTGTTTAATGACATCCATATAAATACAGACTGTGGAAGAACCACCGTGCTGGTTCTATTGGACCTCAGTGCAGCATTTGATACTGTTGATCACTCCATCCTGTTAGAACGCCTGGAGAACTGGGTCGGCCTTTCTGGTACAGCTCTCCACTGGTTTAAATCCTACTTAAAGGACAGGGACTTTTTTGTATCAGTAGGTAACTTTACATCAGAGATGACAAAAATCACATGTGGGGTTCCCCAAGGGTCCATCCTGGGTCCCCTCCTGTTCAATATCTACATGTTCCCTCTAGCTCAGATAATAAAAAACAACAACATCAGCTACCGTAACTATGCAGACGACACACAGCTCTACATCACCATGTCACCAGGTGACTATGAACTCATTAAAGCTGTGAGTATATCTATCGAAGAAATCAATACGTGGATGTGCCAAAATGTTCTTCAGTTGAATAAAAACAAAACTAAACAAACAATTTTTGGACCAATAGAGGAGCGATCAGAAGTAAGCACACAGCTTCAGTTGCTTCAGCTACTGTAGTACCACTAGTCAGGCCTGAAATCTGGGTGTAGTGATGGACTCAGACCTGAACCTTCAAAAGCATCTAAAGACAGTTACAAGGTCAGCTTTCTATCACCTGAAGAATATTTCCAGGATTAAAGGACTAATGACTCAAAAGGATCTGGAAAAACTAATCCATGCGTTTATATTTAGTAGAATTGATTACTGCAACGGTGTTTTCACAGGTCTACCTAAAAAGTGGATCAGACAGCTGTAGCTGATCCAGAACGCTGCTGCCCGTGTCCTCACTAAGACTAAGAAAGTAGAGCACATAACCCCAGTTCTAAAGTCCTTACACTGGCTCCCTGTATCTAAGAGAATAGACTTAAAAATACTTTCATTAGTCCATACTTCACTGAATGGCTTAGCACAAAAATTCCCAGAACCAAACAAGGAGAAGCAGCATTTAGTTCTTATTCTCCACTTATCTAGAACAAACTCCCAGAAGACCATAAAAGTGCTGAAAGCCTAAATTCCTTTAAATCAAGGTTAAAAACCTATTTGTTTAGAGTTGCCTTTGAATGTAAATTTTCTGCCTAACCAGTTTTAACTGATTTGCCATAAAATAAAATTTGTGGTCCAATTTATCTTGACCTGCTGCTATTATTCCACTGCAGTGTGATTTCCTTTCTAATGTTCTGTTCATTACAGCACTTTGAATTGTCTTGTTACTGAAATGGGCTATACAAATAAACTTGAATTGTTTAGTTCTGAATTAGTAAAGCTAATTTGGGATGCTTTAAGATGAACTTTAGTTCTCAAAATCAAACATCTACACTGAACTTTTAAATCACTGAATATTTATTTTGCGATGGTTTCCAAGCATTTTTAATTTGTCCTCTTGTTTTTGTGAGTGTACATAGTTCATTTGTTTCTTTAATCTAAATTTTGCTTTGTAGTTTTAATTCAGTTTTGCAAGCTTAGTAAATAAGAGTGGTTCATTGAAATATCTTTGACTTTAAATTAATTATTTATGTTAATAAATTCTTATCTGAAGGAATGTCACTCATTTATTCTATCTGTGTGCTGAGTTTGCTGTTTGAGAATGCCAGAGCTTAAACTCCTCTTTCAGCTTTTGTCCTAATGTCACCGACAAATTGGGCGGGTATTCACAGGACAATACCTGACAAACCAAGGGTTATTTAATTAAATGTTAAACAACATGTATTGGTGATTAACTGCATAACAGTTCCATGCTTATCAAAAGTTGTTACCAGTAAAAGATTCTGAGGTAATACTCTGTCAAACAATTGCAGCTTCAGATCTTGCCTTTGAGCTGTGTTAGCTTTTCTCCACACATAGTATTTTACATTTTAGTCCTAATCTTTATTTTGGGTCTCATTTGTTCAGAGCATCTTCTTCCACAAGTCGTTTACTCTACATGCATCATCTTGTTATTCTTTCAGCGCTGGATTTGTGGAGTGCATGACTGACAGTTATCTGATCAACAAATTATCCCACCTGAGCTATGGCTCTCTGCAGCCCCTCCACACTTACCATAGAGCTCATTAATGTTCTTCTAACTTAACTGGACTGCTATGACTTGATAGGTTCAAATTAAGTCTGACCCTGCGTGAAACTTCTCCACAACTTCCCCCCTGGCCTGTTAGCTGTGTTCTTTGGTCTTCATGATGCTGTTTTTTCCCAGATGTTCTCTAACCAACATTTGAGTCTTTCACAGAACAGCTGCACTTATACTAAAGATAAATAGCATAAAGGGTAAACTGTATTTTATGTGCACCACCCTTTACAGGTTTTTATTTGTAAGAAATTTCTAAAAAAAAATATATAGTTTTCCTTCTACTTCACATTTGTGCTCCACTTTGTTTTGGTCTATAGCATAAATTCCCCGTAATCTACACTGCCGTTTGGGGTTGTAATATTCCAGGGGTTTAAAACGTTTGCAAGGGATTATATAGAATCTTGGGGGCGGAAAATCAACAGTCCTTTAAACAATGGCTATAGAGCTAAAATGCTAGGTTTCCATTCTAACTCTTTTAACTCTAAATTTTCAAATAAACTTTTTTATTTAGGGAGAACATTAAATTTCACCCCATTTTCTCTAAATTGGTATTGACCAATAACAAAAAACTCAGCTATCAAAATGACAAAAAAAACAATCAATAAAGACACAAAACGTATATAAATTACATGAACAAAAAGCATAGGAACAGTGAGATTAGTCACCAATTCAACTTGTTAGTGATTTATACCTTTGTATTTCAGTGTGTTCTGTGCTTTTTCAATGGCCACATTTTAAGGCTGCAATTCAGTTCGGTTTATTTATCTAAGACCAATAAACAATAAATATTGTCTCAAGGCACCTGAACAAAGTACATTCAACCAAGACATATATACAGATTCCAAGTCAAGAACATACATATCAAGTGATCCTAGTTATCAAACAGTGCAGTTAAGTTCACTTTATTATTCAAATTGGTTACAAAGTTTTGTATCTAGGGAAAAGCAGCAGATTGAATTGAGTCATTGACTTTCAGCCGTCACTCCTCATGGATTGGCATGAAGTGACAATCTCTTCCGTTGTGTTGTTGACTTTGTCGCAGTTCCTAATACTTTCTGCTGTGTTGTTGGAAGTCTTTTTGCAACAGAGCAGTGCTGACAATGTGCTTGGTAAAGAAAGCCTCTCCTTAAAAAATAATAATAAAAAAAAATGCAACAACCAATTTTGAGAAAATGTAAAAACTTTGTAACCATCAGCAGTGATGTCAATACTAATTGAGCCAGTTGGGAGCTCTTATGATTCTAAAGTCTAACAGCAGTAGTGAAGAAGGATCTGTGATAACGCTCTTTTCTGCACTTAGAATTTAGCCTCTCCTGTTGTGTGGTTCAATTTTTAGAAATGTAACCCGTCAAATATATAACAGTATTATATATTTTATGTAACATATCAAAGTGCTAAACTTTAACGATTCATTTCATAATATGACAATATATATATATTCCAGACAAGACCATTATATAAACTGATCAACATTCTGGTTGGATTTTATTTGACAAACTGATTTAAATCAAACCAAGCAGCAAGTGCACGAGAGCTAACTAACATGCTTCTACTTTTCTCATCCTCAAGTCAAAGTTTGTCTGGTCATGGTTAATATTACAAAATACAATATATATATAGTTCACAAACCTGCATGTCACCCCTTCTCCGTTATGTAACTCTTTAACTCAGATTTTTTCATCACCATCATTCCTGTCACAAAAGGATACTTCAGCAATTACCTTATAGCATGGGTCTTCAATGTTTTCCAGGCCAAGGACCCCCAAATTATATATATTGTATAAAATTGTGTTATATCAAACTGGTCCTATAGTGCCATGTGTAAATGTACCTTGTTATTGTGCATTCAATACTAAGATACTCAAATAATACACAGGTTCATATATTCATGTTTTTATTTTAAACATGTGCGAGGCACAGTGAGTAGGGTGGCCATGCCACTGCCATTTATAAACATAACATAACACAATAAACTGATACCTGCCAAGATCAACAATGTCTGTCAATTGCATGTAATCATGCATAAAAGCTATTTAAATGGACATTTTTAAAACATAAATGTGAAAAGAAAAATAAGTGATGCTTGTTAGTGCCACTGGCATGTATAAACATACCTGTTATATTGCATACAATACTGAACTACTAACATAACTGACAGATTCATGGTTTAATTTTAATTAATTAATTAAATTTTTTTTTAATTCAACCAAAACTTTCGCGACCCCCATGCAGTACCTCCGCGGACCCCCTAGGGGACGGTACTGATATGCCAAATATTTATTAATTTCACCTAGTAATCCATAGCTAATAGGCTATATCACCGTCCTTCTGGGGCTCTTTTTCCCAGGGAAGAAATATTGCTGTCTGTTGGCAGAAATTCCCTGTTAAATTAGAGCAAGTAAATTCAGATTACATGTAAACACACACTGTTAAGATTGACATTGATAATGCATTTTTTAAATATATTTTGATAATATTTTCCCCTTCCACATAAAGTAGGGGAAGTGCCTTAGCGCCCCCAATGGGTCAGTAGCTCAGCCGTGTTCCCCCTCCAGGACGGTGTCACAGTTAAACACACCACACCAGATGTTGCTATTGTGAAGAAAAAATAAAAAAACATAGAGAAATTATAAAATTTAAAATTTACTTGCCAGAATCAAATAATTAACAATTAGAGAGTAGTAGCAGAGTGAGGACTGTGAACACAATCTTTATGGGGATGACTCATCAGATCCCATCTGATGCATGTAAGTTCAAGTTTCAAGTTAATTGTTAGCTCAAGGTTTGACCATATGACATCACAAATATTCTATCCATGACAGCAGGAGGCAGTCAGCAATAGAAAAAGGAGCCAACCAGCATAAAAAATATATAATTCTATTGTGAATCCTAAATCCTGAATACCTAGTAAGATTGTAAAACTTTCTTTTCTTCAATTTGCGGTCTCTCAATGTTAACCTCTCATATAGCTTTAAGGCCTATTCACGACATTACCCAGTAGAAACTAAATCCCTGTAAAGTGACAAGCTCAAGAAAAGAAAAAGGCACTTTATAATTTTAGGATCTTTCCTTATTTATTTGACAAACTCAACAAAGGAGAGCTGATTTTAAAGATCAGCAGGCTGTAGTTTGTTGGGGAAGAAATCTTGGGCCACATTTATTATTTAATCCAAAGCAGTGACCATGAAATAATGCATATCTTTAACTCTGTATACTATGCAAAGAACACTGTCTCCCTGAAACATTTTGGGATACTCAGAAACAACCACAGTGGGAAAAAGCCCCATATGTGTACACTGCCAAGCCAAAGCTGTGCAAACAGTCTAGTGGTTATGCTGGCCTGACCAGTTTAGTGCTGGCCCCTGGCTAGTGGGATTGCATGAAAACCATGGGAAAAGAACAGGGACAGAGGCAGAGTGTGAAAACAAAACTGGGAAGAACAAAGGGAGATTTTCTTTGCCGCAGCGCCTCACTGGCAGCTGTGGGAAAAGAACAGGGATGTACTGCTGAGCCATAAGATCAGTGTGTGGAAGCAGGAGCTCCATAGTGAAGTTGCACATTCTACACTCAGGGAATTCAGGGGTTATGGAAACATTTTGAGAATGCACAGTCTTATACACACCTGCTGCACAAAAACCACTATAACAGAGTCAAAACAAAAAGGTGAATTCAGCAGAGATTTATGACCATTAAAACTGTCTTTCAAAATCTAGTTAAAGTGTATGATGCATACGCTGATCAGCAACATTACATCTCCAAACTAGAACATGTAATGTCTAATCAAGTTAAGCATTCAACCTGCTAATATTGTAAACGAGAAAACCTTTAAAGATGATTTACATATTACATTCTATTTTCATTTCTTTTCACAATGTGCAGATCACAGTGCACCTAATGCGTGAAGTCCGGTACGAACTATGTTTCTGAATGTTTACAGGTCTCCTAAGTCCACGTCAACTTTTTTAATGATTTTAGTGACCTGCTGTCTGTGATATGTGTTGATTATGACTGTTTAATTATTGTGGGAGACTTCAACTTTCACGATGACAACCCTGAAGACAGAAGTGTAAAAGAACTGTGTGACACACTTAGAAACTTTGGTTTAACTCAACATGTTAAACAGCCAACACACAAACAGGGACATATTTTAGACTTGATCATCACTAAAGGTCTAAACATTTCACAGGTCAATGTTACTGATGTTGCCCTATCTGATCACTTTTCTGTTACCTTTGAAAGCATCATTTCCAGTGACTCATTTAGCCGAAGGGACATCGTAAGAAAACGCACCTTTAAGGACAATGCCACTGAAACTTTTATTCAAGCTTACTCTGCTACTTCAACCTTAGGCTGCAACTCAGTAGATGAGCTAGTAGATAACTTTCATTCTAAAGTCTCAGACATCATTGACTGCATTGCTCCAGTTAAAGTGAAGGTTTTTTACAGGAAGAAAAAATCTCCTTGGAGAAATGCTCCAGCAGTTAGAGGTGAAAAAAGGTAAGTGTCGAAAAGCTGAACGCAGGTGGAGAAAGAATAGACTCCAGGTTCACTATGACATCTATAAAGAGAGACTTACAGATATAACTTACAACTGAAAAATGCAAGAGAATCTTTCTTCTCATGAGATCATTAAGAAAAACATTAATAACGCTCGTGTCTTATTTGCCACAGTCGACAGATTAACAAATCCTCCTGTGTCCGTGGCTTCAGAACTCCACTCCACCAGGGCCTGCAACGAATTTGCTAACTTCTTTACTGAGAAAATCCTAAAAATTAGAGGATTAGTTTGTACTACCATATCAACACCAGAACCAAAGCCGTACTCAGCTGGAACTACTTCTGACAAAATGTCCCAATTCAGCCAAATAAACTCCAGAAGCTTAGAGCAGATAATTCAGCAGCTAAGTTCCTCCTCCTGCTGTCTTGATGTTCTACCCACAGCTTTCTTTAAAAAAGTTTTACCTGTCATAGCGTCTGAGTTGACCCAGATAATAAACACGTCCCTTCTGTCAGGTGTTTTCCCCCAGTCCCTAAAAACAGCAATTATCAAACCACTGCTGAAAAAGAACAATTTAGACAAACTACTACTCCATAACTACAGGCCCATCTCAAACCTCCCCTTTATCAGTAAGATTATTGAAAAAGCTGTGTTTCAACAATTAAACACCTTCTTAACTAACGACCAGCCTGCTTTGACGTTTTCCAGTCAGGTTTCTGCTCACCATAGTACAGAGACCGCCCTTATCAAGGTTTTTAATGACATCCATATAAATACAGACTGTGGAAGAACCACCGTGCTGGTACTATTGGACCTCAGTGCAGCATTTGATACTGTCGATCACTCCATCCTGTTAGAACGTCTGGAGAACTGGGTCGGTCTCTCTGGTACAGCACTCCACTGGTTTAAATCCTACTTAAAGGACAGGGACTTTTTTGTATCAGTAGGTAACTTTACATCAGAGATGACAAAAATCACATGTGGGGTTCCCCAAGGGTCCATTCTGGGTCCCCTCCTCTTCAATATCTACATGCTCCCCCTAGCTCAGATAATAAAAAATAACAACATCAGCTACCATAACTATGCAGACGACACACAGCTCTACATCACCATGTCACCAGGTGACTATGAACCAGTTCAGGCACTGAGTAAATGCCTAGAAGAAATCAATGCCTGGATGTGCCAAAATGTTCTTCAGTTGAATAAAAACAAAACAGAAGTAATAACATTTGGACCAATAGAGGAGAGATCAAAAGTTAGCACACAGCTCCAGCTGCTTTAGCTAGAAACCACTAATCAGGCCCGAAATCTGGGAGTAGTGATGGACTCAGACCTGAACCTCCAAAAGCATCTAAAGACAATTACAAGGTCGGCTTTCTATCACCTGAAGAACATTTCTAGGATTAAAGGACTAATGACTCAAAAGGATCTGGAAAAACTAATCCATGCGTTTATTTTTAGTCGAATTGATTACTGCAACGGTGTCTTCACAGGACTTCCTAAAAAGTGGATCAGACAGCTGCAGCTGATCCACAACACTGCTGCCCACGTCCTCACTAAGACTAAGAAAGTAGAGCACATAACCCCAGTTCTAAAGTCCTTACACTGGCTCCCTGTATCTCAGAGAATAGACTTTAAAATACTTCTGTTAGTCTATAAATCCCTAAATGGCTTAGCACCTAAATACATCACAGACTTGTTATCGGTGTATCAACCATCCAGACCACTCAGGTCTTCTGGCTCCAGCCTGCTCTGCAGAACCAGAACCAGAACTAAACAAGGAGAAGCAGCATCTAGTTCCTATGCTCCACTGATCTGGAACAAACTTCCAGAAAATTGTAAAAGTGCTGAAAGCCTGAGTTCCTTTAAATCAAGATTAAAAATATCTGTTTAGGATTGCCTTCGACTGTTCTAATTGAACTGTATTACTGAAATATAATTAGCTTACTTTGTATTCCAATTGTTTTTACTTGTTTGCTTGTTTAATTTTTATTTTCCCCATGTTCAATTTTGTTTCTGCATTTTATTCCTACTTGCTTTTATTCTGTTTTATTTTCCTATATATTTTAATTATGTAAAGCACTTTGCATTGTCTCTGTACTGAAATGTGCTATAGAAATAAATATTGCCTTTGCCTTTATGACTCAGCTCAAGAATTACATTCACACCATTTGAAGCTTTCACATTTTTTCAGATTACAACTATAGACCTTAATGTAGAACAACAGAAAGCAGTGCATAGTTTAGTGAAAAGAAAACGGCACATGATTTTGAAAATATGAAGTCCATTTGTAATCAGTGTCCTGAGTCAATAGTTCAATCTGAAAAACTCACAGAGAAAGAAATGGCAATTAGAAGGATTTTATTGATACAATATTTTAAGTCTTTGGCGCTCAGACCTCGGCAGGAACATTAATGCTGAATTATACTTTAATATGCATAAGTAGATGTATGAGAACAGGGATGTTCCCCCCAGGTCTGAAACTGGTGGTGGAGTGGAGATAGAAGAAGTTTGTTCAGTCCATATGATGATCTGTTTAAGATAGATGTCCAACTTGATAAACACAGGTTGCATGAACTGTCCATGATGAGCAAGCTTGAAGCGACTGTGGAGAGGAAAAACTCCCCTTTGGGAAGAAACCTCTGGCAGAACCGGGCCCAACATGGTGGTCTTCTGCCGGACCAATAACGGGGTGATAGGGAGTGATGAAGACTGAAGGGAGAAAACACTCTGATGGGTTGAGGATGGAGGAACGTATTGGAAGCTAGATGAACTCAGCTACGATGGTGAAGAAGGGGTTGGGGGTGGGTTGAAGCGGACATCTGATTCGAAATCCGACATGCAATCCGTTTGCGCTTGCTGGTTAGCAGCTGAGATGTGGATTTGAAGTTGCTTTTAAGATGAGCGCGGGATGCTGATTGGCTTCATGGAGGTGTGGTTCGTAGCTGATTGGCTCACATCAGAGGCGGATCGGACTCTGATTGAATGGAGGCAGGCGATGAGTTTCTTCGATTGAACTTGCACATTCAGCTTCATTTTGTAGGTCCAGCTTTTGCTGTAATAATCGCTAACTTTCAATAATTACGGGCTAACTTTCTACCAGCTTTTTATTACTTATTTCCTCTTTGCAATTCAGCTCAAACTCAGTCAAACTGGATGAAGAGAATCATTTTTAAATATTGCCATAGATTTTCAATTGAATTTAGGTCTGGACCTTGACTGAACTGGATGCAGTTTATACCACCGTGTCCTTGCAACCAGAAGGTGACGGATTAGAATCCCAGTCTTGGGTATTTCTGCGGAAAGCTTGAATGTTCTCCCCGAACACCGAACCCCCCCCCCCCCCCCCCCCAAAAAAAAACACACACACACACACACGCACACAAATGTTCTTGTTTAAAGTACAAAGTGAGGACCATGCCTTGGTCCTCAGCTGGAGCTGGAAATCTCCAAATGTGATACAGAATAAATTATTGCTTTCATTGTATGTAGTTCTTTTATTAATCTTGCGGGTCTCTGACGATGGAACACCATTAAAACCATACTAAGTAATTTTCGAGTGATGCTTCCCCTACAGGACCGTTTGAAAATAGTCTGCTAAACGAGATAACGTTACAAGGCTGGAGTAAGTTTGACCGTGTTGCATGCTGGGAGCTGGTGATTTGGTCGACCATGTTGCATGCTGGGAGCTGGAGTCTGTTACGTCATAAGATGGCATTACACTGTTGCCTCTGAAAGATTTTCTGCTTCAACATTCAAGATTCTTTATTGTCACAGCGTGTTACTGTGGTGAAATTCCTTTGAGGACATACTCCGGCATAGAGTACACACAACAAACAATAAAGAAACATGTGTACAACTTTTTTTAGCCATGTTATATAGGTTAGTTTAGACTGTGCTTCATGAATCACAAGTAATAAGGTAAAAAGGTGTTTTTTTGCAATGATTTTGAGGGTACATTTACATAAATTTGCATTTGATATTCCTGAGAGAATAGTGTGCAAATAAGCAATAACAGTAGTGTGATTATAACTATGTTGGACTTTAACATATTTAACGTTAGACGGATTTTAACATATGATTGTAACATATGATGAAAATTTGATGGACAATCTCTCAGCAGTGGTCTATTGCCCTCTGCTGAGGAACTACAGCATTAACAGTGGAGTGATTTTAACATATGTATTCCAAAAAAAAGTAAAAAACAAAGCAACTGGACTTGTTTTCCGTAGTTGAAGACGTTTCTCTTCCTCTCCAGGAAGCTTTCTCAATTCAAAAAGTCTGGGGTAATGTGGAGTAACAAGCTTTATACTACTGCCCAACAAATGCCTTGTAATGGCTTAGATAACATGCAGATTCAACAGAAACAGGTCCACCCCTTAGTAATGGGCGGTCGTTTAAGCCATTAAGCCAGCAGATCAGAGGGCGGGCCAACACGACCCGTACGAGCCACCCAGCCAGAGCCCCCTCACCCCCTAAATACCTAATAAACCCCCTCCCTCCCTCCCCCACCTTACCCTAGCCACCCCTGCCCCCCGCCCCTCCTGGGGGGAGCGGAGGCGTCAGCCCCCGACCTGGCAAGCCGCTGACTACCCATTGCAGCCCCCCGCCAAGACCCCGGACACAGTGGCCCGCACCTCCTCCAGGCCCCAGACTCCTTGCCGCCATCGGAGAACGGGGGTGTGCAGAAGACCCCGATCCTCCCTACGCCCGCTTAGATGTTGTGTTGTTGCATGTTGTTCTCAAGTGCGTTTAAAAAAACTGGGAGCGCCGAAGGGGGTGCACGGCACAGCCCATCCCCCATCCGGAAGGAAGCTGGTGCCAGCGCACCCCCTCCGGGCAACTGCCCAGAACCCTCAATGTCTAAGTGGGAGAGGAGGTGAAGGGAGCCGTCCGAGGTGAGGCTCACACAACATAAGCCCCCCCCCCCAGACGTCTTCCCCCCACCCCCCCATACCATGGCCTACATGAGTGTGGTTTGTGAAAATGTTTGGAGTGAAAGTGTCTAAGTTGCATGATAAAATTGTAATGCCCTCTCCCCCAAGTCCTACATGTGTGGCGGCGTGATGGAGCAGGCAGAGGGAGGAGTCCGGGGATGGGGAGCAAATGACTGGAAAAGCTATCCCAGAGAGCCAGCTCCCCTCCGTCCATCCGTCCGTCTTCTTCCGCTGATCCGGGGTTGGGTCGCGGGGGTAGCAGCTTCAGCTCCCCTACTGACTCCAATAGGCACCCCCGCTCCCCGAAAGCCCCACCCAGAGAAGGGGGCCTTGCCAGCGGCACCACCGTAGTCCGGGGGCCAGGGAGAGGCCGCAGGGCCCGCCAGCCAACCACCCACCAGGACCAACACCTCAATCCCCCCAGCCCACCCACCAAGCCTACTGGCTTTACCCCCCCTCCCCCAAAAAAGAATAAAATAAATAAAAATAATAATAAACATAATAAATAAATAAATAAGAGGGGGGGGACCCTGGCCAGCCAGCCCGCACGAGCCATCCCAAACCTCACCCCCCAAGCGAAACCCGCACCGGAAGACGACACAGACCAGGACCGGGACAGGGGGCCGGACACAAGCCCACCAGAACGTCCACCCCCCACCCCCCCACACCCGTAGATTTAATCCCTCCCCAACACTAACGTTCAAACAACTCACCGTACATTCGACAGTAGACATCCAGGCTGGGTAGGTCCCTACTCACCCTCCTTCCCCCTCCCCCCACTAGCAGAGTGCCTATCCAATGAAGGAGAAGAGTATCTGCCCTGAAATGTTAATGACCATTTCCCCCTACCAGCTCAACAGGCCCCGAGGCCCCCCAGCGCACCCAAGGCCCCGTGCAGGAGCGGACACCCGGGCGCGCGCCGGCCCACCCCAAAAGCGGCACACCCCCCGGAACCGGAACCCCCGAGGCCCCGCCGGGGCCCCCTCCCGAGGGCGGCGCGCCCCGGGGACCCCAGACCCACCCCGGCCCCACCCAGCGGCAGCACAGCTACCAGGTCAGTAACCCACGTCCGTCAACACGCAGCTCCCAAAGAGCGCCGCAAGCGGCTGCTGTAGGCCACCCGTAGGCCTCCCAAGCTCCTCCCAGATGGGGGCAACAGACCCCGGAGTCGGATCCACCAGGCGCCCTACTCCAAGTGCCCCCAGAGCCCCAGGAACCCCTCCATCCAGCCACTGCGCCCTGCAGGAAGCAACCCATCGCCCCCTATTCCACTAAGTGATGGTGTTGATCAGAGGAGCCCAAAGAGACCAATCAGATGTGGAAGCAGATGCTGTCTCTAGATTAATATGATCCAACAAAAGATCTCTATACTGATTGATAATGAGATTTTCTTTACTTTTCTAATTCATGAGGATAGTTTTCTTTGCGATACATAATGCAGTGAAAACCATGTAAACTATTTCTTTTTTCAGAGGACTTTCCTCAAAATTACCGAGCAAGCAAACTGATGGGGAAGGTGTAATTTTACAGCTCAAGCACTTTGATAAGTCCTTACATATCTGTGTCCAGAACCTCTGGACTGGTGTGCATAACCATAACGCATGAAAATAATTATCAGGATGATTGCCTATGCAGTGTGGACAGATATTAGATTGTGCCAAACCCATCTTGAATAATCTTTGTCCTGTGTAGTGTACTCTGTGAAGGATTTTGTATTGTATTAGTTGTAAGTTGGTTTTTCTAGTCAATTTGAAAGTTCTTAGACATATCTGAGCCCAGGAATTTTGTTCAACGGTGCCTGATAATTCCTTTTCCCATTTCATTATAGGAAGAGATATCGAATCATCTATTTTAGTCAGTGTCCTGTATGATTTAGACAGTAGTTTGGGGGGGGGGGGGGGTTAAATCTAGGAACTCTAATATATTAGTTGGAATTTGTAAACCACCATTAATATGCTTATATTTATTTTTAATTATAGATTTAAGTTGTTCATATTCCAAGAATTTATTTTTACTCATGCCATATTGCATATTTAGTTTAGCAAAATTGATGAACTCAGTTCTGTCAAGTAGATGTTCCAGATATTTAATACCTTTATTCTTCCAGTATGTAAAGTTTATCATTTTATTATTTTGTAGGATATCAGGGTTATTCCAGATAGGTGTACGACTGCATGGGATAAGTGATGTCTTTGTCATTTTAAGGAACTCCCACCATGCTGTCAGAGTAGAACTAATGTTGATATTTTTGAAGCATGTATGCCGTTTTATATTTGAGCTTATAAACGGCAGATCTGAAATCATGATATTATTGCACATTTCCTGTTCTATATCTAACCAAGGCTCATCTAAAAGACTATTTTTTATCCATTTAGAGATGTATTGTAGCCTATTTGCTAAGTAATAGTTATGGAAGTTAGGTAGATCTAATCCTCCCCTGTCTTTAGTCTTCTGTATTGTCTTTAAGCTAATACGTGGGGGTTTATCTTTCCAAAGAAATTTAGAAATGGCAGAGTCTAGAGATTTAAACCAGTCAGATGATGGTTTATTGGGGACCATTGAAAATAAATAATTAATTCTAGGTAGGACCATCATTTTTATTGAAGCTACCCTACCCATAAGTGTGATTGGAAGGGATTTCCATCTTTCAAGGTCCTCTTCTATCCTGTTTAAAAGTTGGGCATGGTTAAGTTTAAGTAAATCCGTTAATTTAGACGACACAGTAATGCCTAAATATTTAATATTTCCTGATTGCATTTGTAAATCTAGGGAGTTTTCGAGAGAGCAATTAATTGACAGTACTGTAGATTTAGACCAGTTTAAAGAGTAATCTCATACTTTAGAGAAAGATTCTAGTATTCTAATTACTTGTAAAAGAGAATTATTTGAATGCTGGAGATAAAGTAATACATCATCCGCGTACAGACTAATCTTGTGCTCTATTTTCATGCATTTTATACCTTTTACAGCTTTTGTTTGTCTGATTGTTGCCGCTAGAGGTTCTATAAAGATGGCAAAAAGTGATGGAGAAAGAGGGCATCCTTGCCTGGTGCCCCTCTGTAGACAAAAACTGGAAGATATTTGATTATTTGTCCTGACACAGGCTGTTGGAGAATTGTATAGAATTTTTAACCAGTTTATGAATAAATCGCCAAAACCGAATTTATGAAGAGTAGCGAATAAAAATTTCCAATTTACTCTATCAAATGCTTTTTCTGCGTCTAAAGACAATATATTGGTTTTAATGTTTTTACTGTAGAAATAATCAATTAATTTAAGTAATCGGCGTGTATTTGTGGATGACTGCCTTCCTCTGATGAAACCAGTTTGATCTGGATGTATTATGAGAGGAGTTACTTTGTCTAATCTTTTTGCTAAAGCTTTACAGATTATCTTAATATCCACATTAATTAAGGATATGGGACGATAACTGGTGGGCAACACAGGATCTTTGTCTGGCTTGAGCAGAAGGCTGATGGTGGCAGAATTCATATTAGCTGACAATCTGCCTTTTTCCTGTGTTTCCTGCAACATTCTGTGGAACGTTGGGGCTAGAATATTCCAGAACTCTTTATAAAACTCAGTAGGGAATCCATCTGGACCTGGAGCCTTTTTATTAGGCATGCTTTTAAGAGCTTCCTGGGTTTCAGCTGTTGTCAGCGGGGAATCCAGTGTCATTCTTTGGTTATCTGATAATTAGAACGAGTGCGCTTAAGTGACGGTGTGCTAGCAGCTGTAGGCTTCTGGGCCTTCCCCATCACGATGCTATCGAAACACTCGTCCAGGTAGCACTCCAGGCTCGTCACGGTCTCTTCGTCCAGTTTGTTCCCTCGTAAAAAATAAGACAGTTGTAAATGTTTGGGCTTTTACTTTGTATTATTTTCAGTTATTGGTTCATTCTTACCTTAGCTTGTTTGATTTGAATTACATGAACGCCTCCATTTTACTTACGCACAGCTCTCGCGAGATCTCAGCCGCTCATCTCCGTCAGTCAAATTTTACCTTGGACTCTGTTTAATTTCTTGATTGTATTTTTTTAAACTTACAAGTTAAAAAACATGTTCTTTGCTTGTAACAATAATTGAACAAAATTCACTGCATAGACGCTGTCTCTGACCAGCTATTCTGCAACAGCTTAGAAAGAGAACCCAGAAAACAGTCAGTTTGCTTGGCTTTGATTTCGATGTTGATTTCACAGAAAGTAGAATTAGCTTGCTTCCAGCTTGCACAAATGAGGCCCTGTTCTAACTGCTCGTATTAGCTGCACACTGCATGACTCCGCTCACTTGCGAGTGTTTCAGGAGCAGTTTTTTATCAGCCTGGTTTCCTCTGGGCCTGTTGTAAAAACCAAGGAGTTTTGAATGAACACTTTTTAGTGATTGGCAGAGGGGCATGGAGAAATGAGAAGGTTTTATCCCAAGAAGTCCAGAAAAACTGAAGAGCAACGACATTAATATTAAGGACCACTATGAACAGAGTATTTCAAACCGAAATATAATTTGTTTATTTACAAACCATGAACCTTGCCTGAAGGACAAAAATAGGACACAGCTAGTGTCAGTGAAACTGTGCCTATGTTGGCGGGTCTCTGAACACTGTCATTTTGTCTCTCCTGTGTAGACCCTCATTGCTGGAGTGGTCAGCGATGGAAACATGGAGCAAAACTTTATAGAGTTTTAGTAGGCACCCAGCTGTGAGGCAGCTTTGTGAGAGGGGTTCCTACAGTCTCCTTTTTCTTGTTGCTTCAGCCTAAAGTCTTACTATTATCTTCCTCCTGGCTGAACTCGAACACTATCATAACATCTACACAAACTTTGTTTCTGTGTATGTGGTTGTGCCTTACACATATGATAATTTTCCTTTAATACTGTATTTCAGAAACAAGCATTTTGTACACATCTCATTCTTGTCTGCATACTGTATCTCCAAATAAATTGAATTAGTGGAATGTTAGGCTTTTTGGGGGCAAATGAAAGCAGGCTTGGGATTTTTGTAGTCAAAAAATACACCATAAGAGTAGTCTGTTGTATTTAAATAACATTTGCGAGTTTCAAATATTCAGTACTGAATATAAATATTAAACTCTGAAGCTGAAATGATATGGTAATAAAGTGGAACCTGGGCGGCAACAAAGCTGCAATCTGAACTGAAAGACTCAGTCAAATTAATTAAATTAACAAACCAAACACATGGTAGGCTTATCAATATCGTAACACATATAGTATTAAATATTTTCAAGGTTTAGCAGCTATAAATGGTACCTATACCTAATTCACTATCACAACATAATCTGACAGGAATGTGTTGTATCTTGCAGGCCTGCAGCGATGGCAGTCATTTCACTGGCCTTTGGGCAATATATCCTGGAGCCATTCTTCATGCCTTGCAGTATCCCCCCCATGGCTGTCAAACTGGCCACAGCCACTGGCATAAGTAAATATGTTAGTTGTTGCTTTACTATCCAATAACACTTTCACTTCCTTAGTATGAGATCATTCTAATCTTTTTCTGTCCTGTTGTGGCTTCCTGTGTAAATACTGATTGTGTAGAGGCTCAGAGGGTGGAATAATTCATTTGACTGACCAACAAATGAAACTCCACATTCAGTGGAGACATGTGTTGTAAATTGGTGCTATATAGATACATTGAATTGATCATTGCAAAAGCAATCCGTTAGGAAGTTTAGTCTCTGGAAAGTTCATTTTTAGAGGAAATTTACCCAGATTAACCCTTTTGATTCATATTTCCCGTCAAAGGAACATGTACACATCAAACTGGTAAAGTGGCACATCAGCAGACTGTCATGATTTTGTCCTGGATGAACCCGGATACAGCACACACACACACAGAGCTGAGTATAAGAGAGTTTATTGAAAGAAGTGGGTGATGATGGCAAGTGGAACCAGAGTTTGTTACCAGGCGGAGGTGAAGGATGCAGGAGCTGACTGGCAGGTGAGAGAGTACACAGCTTCTCATGGACGGATAGCAGAGACCACAGCTTCACAGAGATGGGTAGCAGAGTACAAAGCTTCACAGAGATGACTAACAGAGTCCACAGCTTCACAGAGACGGGTTGCAGAGTTAACAGCTTCTCAGAGACGACTAGCAGAGTCCACAGCTTTTCAAATATAAGTCAAAATAAAAACTAATCTAACCAGGGTGGGCGGAGGGAGGCTAAGGATGGCAGGCTAGAAACAAGACCAAACCTGATCAAACCAGGGTAAACCAAAACAAAGAGCATCCAACAGATGCTAGCTGAATAACAAGGGCAAACAGGCAAGATTGGCAACCAACGCCACAGGACAAAACAGGCGAGATAGGCGTACAATAACGCCAGAGGGAAGAACAGGCGTACGACAACGCCCGGGGAACAGGTGTACTGAAACGCCCGGGGAACAGGCGTACAGAAACGCCAGAGGGACAAGACAGGCGTGCGCCAACGCAAGGGCTCAACAGACGTACGGATATGCTGGACCACAACTAACGTGCGGATCGCCAGGGGAAGGAAAAGGCGTATGGAAACGCCAAGGGAAAAAAGCCGCCGTGGCGTGAGGAAAACGCCGGGGCGCAAGGGAAGAGAACACCGGGGCGCGAGAAAAGAGAACGCTGGGGAGTGAGGGAAACGCCGGGGTGCAAGGGAAGAGAACGCCGGGGCGTGAGGGAAACGCCAGGAAACAACAACGAAGGACATCCTAACACGCCAGAGAACAAGAACGGAGAGCATCCTAACACGCCAGGGAACAAGAATGGGGATGAGCTGGTCAGCGACAGACCAGAAGCGCCAGAGGGCACAGACAGTGACTTGGGAGCGCCGGAGGGCTCTGGCGGCGGCTTGCGTGCGCTGGACAGCGACAAGCCGGGCGCACCAGAGGGCACAGCCGGGTGACATGGGAGCGTCGGAGGGCTCTGGCGGCGGCTTGCGTGCGCTGGACAGCGACAGACCAGAAGCGCCTGAGGGCACAGACTCTAAAATTTTAGCTTCATATAAACCTTCTACCTGCATGTTAGACCCAATCCCAACCAAGTTGTTTAAGGAGGTATTCCCTCTTATCAGTGGTCCTATTTTAGACACGATTAATCTATCCTTAGTAAACGGATATGTACCACAGGCTTTTAAAGTAGCTGTTATTAAACCTTTACTTAAGAAACCTTCTCTTGATCAAGATGAGTTAGTAAATTACAGACCTATATCTAATCTTCTTTTCTTATCTAAAATTCTTGAGAAAGTAGTTGCTAGTCAACTATGTGAACATTTACAAAGTAATGACCTACTTGAGGAGTTTCAGTCAGGCTTCAGAGCTCATCATAGCACTGAAACAGCTCTGGTGAAGGTCACTAATGATATTCTCATGGCCTCAGATAATGGACTTGTGTCTGTACTTGTCCAGTTAGATCTCAGTGATGCATTTGATACAGTTGATCACAATATTCTCCTACAAAGACTTGAGCATACTGTAGGGATTAAGGGGAAAGCATTAGGCTGGTTTAAATCTTATCTGTATGACAGATTCCAGTTAGTTCATGTTAATAATAAATTTTCCTCAAACTCTATGGTCATCTGTGGAGTACCACAGGGTTCAGTCCTTGGACCAATTCTCTTTACTATATATATGCTTCCGATTGGCAAAATTATCAGACAGCATGGGATTAATTTCCACTGTTATGCTGATGACACTCAGCTATATTTATCCATAAATCCTGATGAATCCAATCAATTACTTCGACTGCAGTCATGTGTTGATGACATCAAAAGCTGGATGACTTTAAATTTCCTGCACTTAAATTCTGACAAGACAGAAATTGTAATTTTTGGACAAGAGTCCTCAAAAAATAAACTTCTTAATCATTTAATCTGGATGGCATTAACTTGGCCTCTGGTAAAAAAGTAAAAAAATCTTGGTATTATTTTTGACCAAGACATGTCATTTAAATCCCATATTAAACAGGTTTCCAGAGTTTCCTTTTTTCACCTCCGGAATATCGCCAAAATTAGAAACATTCTGTCCAGGGGTGACGCTGAAAAACTAGTCCATGCATTTGTTACTTCAAGGCTGGACTATTGTAATTCTTTACTATCAGGAAGTCCACAAAATGCAGTTCAAAGCCTTCAGCTGATCCAAAATGCTGCAGCAAGAGTTCTGATGAAAATCAACAAGAGGGATCATATTTCTCCTATTTTAGCTTCCCTTCATTGGCTTCCTGTTAAATCAAGAATATAATTTAAAATTCTTCTTCTAACGTATAAAGCCCTCAGACTGCAGGTCTGCTGGTGGTTCCTAGAGTCTCTAAAAGTAGAATGGGAGGCAGATCTTTTAGCTATCAGGCTCCTCTCCTGTGGAACCAGCTCCCAGTTTTGGTCCGTGAGGCAGACACCCCGTCTACTTTTAAGACTAATCTTAAAACTTCCCTTTCTGACAAAGCTTCTAGTGAGAGTGGCTCATGCTAGCCTGAGCTACCTCTATAGTTGTGCTGTGATAGGCTTAGGCTGCTGGAGGACATCAGGGTCTAATTATCTCACTCTACTGATTTCTACTGTTCTCCAGTCTACTGCTTTCCAGTTTTCATTGCATTACATTGAAATGACTGTTGTCATTTCAGCTTTTAACCTTTCGCTCTCTCTCTTTTTTCTTCATAGTAGGTACACCTGGTCTGACGTTCTGTTAACTGTGACATCATTCAGGGAAGGCAGATCACCTGCTATTACCATCTAATGTAGAACAGATTACTAGATCAATGTGTGCTTCTGTGCTTTTTGTTTCTCTTGTTGTGTCTCTGCTCTGTCTTCTGTAACCCCAGTCGGTCGAGGCAGATGACCGTTCATACTGAGCCTGGTTCTGCTGGAGGTTTTTCCTTCCTGCTAATGGGGAGTTTTTCTTCCCACTGTCACTTCATACTTGCTCAGTATGAGGGATTGCTGCAAAGCCATGGACAATGCAGACGACTCTCCCTGTAGCTCTACGCTTCTCCAGGAGTGAATGCTGCTTGTCGAGACTTTGAAGCAATCAACTGGTTCCCTTATATAGGACATTTTTGACCAATCTGTATAATATGACTGATTTTGACTTTGTAAAGTGCCTTGAGATGACATGTTTCATGATTTGGTGCTATATAAATAAAACTGAAAATTCATGTAAATAGTGAAATACACTGGGTTGATGAGGCTTTTCTCTGACGTTCAAAACAGCAATCAAGTTTAATTTTTTTTTTTTACGTGGACAACATCTTTGCTTTTACCTCTGTTTTACATATTAAACAATCTCCTATCTGTGAATTTATTTCAATTTTTCTTTTTTTCTGTGGTCTCCATTGGCAACTTTGATAAAATAACGATCAACTGGTGTCACGAATCGAGAGATTGAGGACCCAGTATTCAGCCAGACAAGAGAGGTATAAGCACAAAAACAGGATTTATTAATAAACAGGGACAGGCAAGGCTCAATGGTCAAAAAGGCAGTCCAAAATCCGGTACACGAAAGGCAGTCCAAAACAGGCAAAAGTACAGACAAGGACAAGGCAAAACTCAAAATATCCCAAGGCAGGTCCAGGTCAGAGAAACAGGTAAGCAATCATACCGGGCAAGAAAATCAGGTTCAGGGTTCAGGCTGGCTCAGAATCAAAAAGGCAATCGGGTCGGTATCAACAGTGCTATCAGAATTCAACGCTGGATAAGACTCACCAAGTGGCTCGAATTGATCTGGCAGATTGCAGAGGTTTGTGGCAGGACTATAAAGGGGAGTGAGCAGGTGAATGGAGTGAAGACTAATTACAAGTGAGCAGGTGGAACTAATCAGGGCAAGGGAGCTGACTGATTGCTGAGGGGAGAACAAACCGAGCTGATAAAGTGACAGGTAAATAACAGTTAATCTAAACAGAGCAACACGTCTAAAACAAAGCCAAAACAAGAAAGAACCCAAAAGCAGAAACTTAACTAATAAAACGGATAACCTGAACCAAGACAAAACCCAAATCATGACAACTGGCTCATTGAAAATACACATTAACATTCATGAGGCACTTTATATTGACCAGGTATGCAAACATAAATGTACAGTTGTGATCTATAAAGGAAGTTGTGTGCTGGTGTGCATGAGCATGGTTTTATAAATCTTTTTTTTGGCATAAACTATTTTCGTTGTTTTTGCCATACCTGCACATTTAGTAAGGATTCTTTCCAATATTTTATAAATGAGATCAATGATAATCTTTAAGTATGTTACGCATAATAAATAAAAGAGGATCTAACTTGTTTTTTTGATGACTGCATTATCAAAAAGCTTTTTAAGAGATTTAATTTCTGAGGTATTTAAGTTTTCTTTTTACATTTTAACTTAAATTAAAAATGTAATATTTTCAAAATCAATTTAATAGCTGTTTCAATGGAAAATATACTAAGTAAAAAACAACAACAACATGGAATTTGGTCCAAATTAAAAATTTCTCAACAAAAGGCATACTGTGATTGCAGTGTAATGATAGATTTTTTGCTGAGTCTATAATTCATGTTTTTTTATGGCCCTAGGATAATACCTTTTTAACTCAACTCCAGAGTGAGTTAGAAACGATCACTGACAGCTCTGTTTCTCTGTGCAGCTTCTGTTATGTATCTGAACAGTATGAGTGTTACCTGGACAGCCAGGATTCAGATTCTCCTCACCGTCAGCAAGTTAGTAGCCATTGCCACCATCATATTACCTGGGATGTACCTGCTCTTTAAAGGTAAGACTGTTATATTATCATTGTCATACTGGGCTCTAAAAGTATTCAACAACGGGAAAGCTCCCTCATTTCAGAACATGTACAGTATTTCCTGTGTCCGTTAAGTGTTGTTCATGAACCCAGTGTTTCTAGACACTCATTGGCTTTACACTGATTGCTCAAGCAAAAAAAAAAAAATTTCCTTTTTTAGCATCACGCTGAATCATGCACTGTAAATATAACCTGGGAGACTCTCAGGCTGTGATCCACAGCTGTACGCAGCAAGCATCAAGTCCCACATTTCCCAATGTCCTAGCAGCAGGTGTTCAGAGGGGGAGCTGCTGCTTTTGCTCAGCTGTAGGCCTTAAAACTGCCTATTTTGTTTTTACATTAGATGAATTAATACAATCATTTACAGGACATTGCTCAAAGTTGGTTTGTTCTCACTGTTTAGAGGAAATAACTAATCTCATTGAGTTGACAAGAAAGGAACCTTAAAGGTTTGTTAACTTTTAATTTATATGTCAGTAGCTCACTCTGGTTTTATACAAAATGTTATGAAAGATTATCCCATCCTGCTAGCATAGTAGTTGTTATTTTGTTTTTATGCTTTATTTTTGCTCACTTTGTTAGTAAATAAAGCCCTTGTGTTTATTTATAATAACAACGGAAGTACGACACTGCGCGCGCACAGCAGGCAATTAAACAAGGAAGCAGCTAACAGCTATTAGCATCTCCCGGGAAAACAATGAAGAATGGTCCAAGATCCAATGGAATAGACAAAACAAATTATGATTCCAAGTTGGTAAAGACTAGAATACTGCTGGGAATACAGTAGTCACTAAAGCGAAAGCTAGCGCCACCAACCACTCAGATGTGATCGCAAAGTTGATTGACGTGAGTAAATGTTTTGATATGAGGCTCTTAAAGTTGCTGTAGATCGGGGCATTTAATTAATAATGGTTGGTATTCAAGAACACCAAGCTGCTGCTTTACAGCGCGGCAATAAAAATGGTTGCCTCAATGCTAAAAAGAGCCCAACAGATTTTACGTTCACAAGCAGAGCCTTACTGCTTTCGCCATGGTGCTCTGTTTGATTTATATATGCAAAAAGCTTTATTAGAATTTATGCAGGTAATAATTCATGTTAAATGGACACTGAAACAAGAAGGTAGAAGAGGAAAAAAGGACAAAAGGTGAAAGAGAAAGAGAAGAGAAAAGGGAGAGAGCAATACAACATATATACCTTCAACTTGAATATTCTGACTATTTCTCAACTAAATGACCCCAGTTGGGAGGTAGTGTTTCTGGCAAGGATTAATGGCATCAGTGGGGTTCCTTCAGAGACTATCCATGCTGGTTTTCCTTCAGCATCAGAATCCAATTCAGCTTTATTTTCCAGGTATGTGTACACATATGAGAAATTTGACTCTAGATTGTACAGTGCTCATGATGTGCTTACTTATACAATAACAGAATAATGCAGTAATAAAAAAACACTGTGCAGTATAGAAAACACATTAACATTATAAACAAGTGGAAAAATTGAGACAATAATGCAATGGTGCAATAAGCAGAGTGCAACGAATGCAAGACAAAATACTAATTCCATTGTTATTATGTACATGTCAGAGGTGGAAGTTATGTACAGGTACACATACAGACATAAATGTCCACAGTGTGATCAGTGTAAAGAAGGAGAATCCTGGAAGAATGAGTATTAATTACGGTGTTGTGTACATGAAGTAGGTGGATTTGGTATAGAGTGTATACAATGTGACAATATGAACAGTAAAAATGAAGAGACCTGAAATTTCTTTCCACTATTAGAGTTCCGAGCTCACGGAGCGGGCTCTTAGCTTTTAAAATGAAAGAACAAGGCATGAAAGGCATGCCCGGTTGCCTGCTCATCAGCCTGATTCGTTGTTTTTTTTCCATTTTGTCAAACTATTATTATTATTATTAGCTGCCAAAACACATTCTGCATGGTGTAAAAGGAAAAATCTATTGGTATTCAAGTTCAGAGTCCACACCGCTACTAAAACTAAAAAATTCAGACCCCTCAACAACAAGGTGGCGCTATTATTAAGTACAATACGTTTTAGTTTGGAACGGTCAAAGTATAAGTCACACTCTCAAGAAGTTTATATCCCTACGTTTGGGCAATGATTTTGCATCACATGACATAGACCATGTCCCTTTTGGCCTGGCTACCTTTTTGGCTACATTGTGGTAAAGGCAAAACCTAATAATGAAAACGTCTATGTATTGACTTTGATGACCCTCCATCCACAGGGGGTGCTATAATTTTCAGAAGTTTATTACGCCAAACGGCTCACTATCAGTCCTTTCTGGGTCAGCATTTAGGTTTTACTGGTAACTTCAGCCTGTATGCCACTTCTAACTGTTGCTGTGCATATAGACTTGCATCCAGTTGGCAATGCAGCTGCTCTGAAATGAACCGTGTCCTTTACTGTTTCCCTGTTTAGCGTAATGAACAAGGCAGGCCGATGGCTGTGGACTGCTGGTCATTGCTAGTGTGTGGTTTGCACAAATTGTATTTAGTCTTCTTTGTCTTTTGACTCATTGTGAGATTATGTTGGAGCAGGCAGCAATTGTATGTAATATAATAGAAACAAATGTGAGTGGTTTAGCATAAAAATATTAAAGGGGGTTAATGCATCATTTGAACATACATGTACTGCTAAATGTCCTCTTTTGTGAGATCCAGGGCTGTCCAGAAAACACCTGGGACTGAAACACAGGTCTAACAACACACCTGGTCATAATGTATGTAAAGCATAACACCAGATTAATACCAGTCTTTCATAACAAATTTGATCACATCTGCAGCATGTGTTTAGGCTTTCTTTTTTTGCAGTAACATGATATGAAGCCAATACATGCCTGAAGTTGGAAAAAGGATCATACAAGGTTTTCTAGAATCTATGAACAAAACCATCTGATTCCCTTCCTCATTAACTAGGAGTTCCTGGCCTTCTAATTAATTAGAGAGTAGCAGCCCTCCTTGGAGTTTTAGTCATTTATCACAGAACTGTAAAGTTATTAATCAAAAGAAATTAATTATTTAAGCTGATAAACTACTCTTTTAAACACAAGAGTGTATCTGTTAAACCTGCGGTAATGTGCAGAGACTAGATAATTAGATTTTAAAATTAACACTGCTTAATGAAACTGCTTTAACTAATTAACTCTGACTCTACAGCCATGAGCGTTAGATTCTGACCGAAAGAACAAGATTGCGGATACAGGCGACCAAAATGAGTTTTCTCCGTAGTGTGTCTGGGCTCTCCTTAGAGATAGGGTGAGAAGTTCGGCCATCCAGAGGGGACTCAGAGTAGAGCTGCTGCTTCTCCACGTCGAGAGGAGCCAGTTGAGGTGGCTTAAGTAACTGGTTATGATGCCTCCTGGATGTCTCCCTGGTGAGGTGTTCCGGGCACGTCCCAGAGACCCAGAGGGAGACCCAGGACACGCATGTTGACATTCCCTTTGTTATCTCCTGATTATCAATACATAGAGCATATGCTGTTTAGCAATGTGGTCAGTCAATGTAGTTCAATTATGTTATCAGTATTTGATCATGAAATCATTCACAGCTAAAGGTTGATCATACCTGAGTGGTATTTTTGGACTTGACAGAAATCTTTATCCCCAATCTAAATGAAAAAGTTACTTCTCTATTTATTCATTTCATAGTTAGTTTTATTATTGGTGTAAATATCTGAGAAATCCCTAATCTGGTGTGCTGCTGCAAAAAGCCTACTGTATACTCGTGTCATTCATTGTTATGAATATATAGATTTTAATCAAAATCATAATTAATATTTTGGAACCAAAGTCAAAAATCATTCACAACAAAAATATATTAAAAGTACCCTGGGGGCTTGTGATGATGGGGCTACTAGCACATAATAATTAATAAATAATTGGAACTAATAATTAATTATCATTAACCAAAATTACCAGAAACATTTAGATGTTCTAACTTATGGTGGAATTTTGTGGTTGTTTGGTCCTTGTTAATAATTGCGAGCTATAACTGCAATTTGTAGTTAACAATTATTAACCAAATCACCATACAATCTCTTATCAACTGTTAACCTGAAAGGGACAATTCAAGCGCTAACCCTCAGGCAGCAAATTTTTCTTATATAACAATTATATAACACGTGCAAACAAGTATCTCTTCATCTATGAGAGTTTATTACACCAAATACAATACCAAATACCTGATACAATCGTAACTATATGAATCACAAACTTCTTAACTAACTAGAAACACACTTCTAACTAATAATCAAAGGTACATTGCAAAACAATCGAGTAAAAATAATTGAGCAATTGAGAAATAATACAGTTGGACCAGTACTTTCTAGACAATTAAACTTCGAGCACACAGTGATGGTTTAGGAGCGTCCTACTTCTAAAACCTACTTTATCCTGTCCAAGCTAGGAAGAAAAACAACAAAATAAAACACATTTACTTGTAGCTGTCTTCTGCTAGCTGCTAAAGGTTTCTGAGGTTGGATGTGGAGACAAACAGGGGTGGCACAGTTTTACTTTAGTTCAGGAAGCAAAAATTATGAAAAACTGCAGTTGGGGCAACTGAAAAAAACAAACAAACAAGGATGCCTTTTTCTTTTTGGAATATCTCCCTTAGATTTTCTAGTACCAGCGTCTGCTTAGGATCCAGTAATAGATCGGTAAATAAAGTTGAAAATCAGCTGGTTTCACACAGCTGGATTTCAAAGCTGTGCAGACAGCTGTCTTCTTTTAAGAAAGTGTAGTGTGTTTTTTTAGAAACTGGCAAGCAAATTTCTAAAAAAAACAGTTACATTTGCGCCCCGAAAAACAATGTCCAAGTACACTACGGAGGGAAAAGAACATTGTTGCTGCATTTGCATGTCCCTTTTATGCTGTGTGAGGGGAGCTTGGACTTCTGGGTGTGTAGGCAAAGCCCAGGAGAGCTGCTACAAAGCCTGCTGGAACATGGAAGCAACAATATTTCCTTGTGAATTGATCCTAAAAATGCATATCCTTATGTATGTTTGTGTGTTTGTGTTCTTACAGGTGAGACCAAAAACTTTGAGAATGCCTTTGACCTAAACAGCATACAGCTGTCTGGAATGCCCCTAGCTTTCTACTCTGGAATGTATGCATATGCTGGCTGGTAGGTATGGTCCTCAGGAAAACAGGCAAACAGTATTAGCGAAGTCCACAGACACAGGACCAAAGTTGTTTTATTCATAGCAGACTACAAAGTTGATGTAAAATTTTTAATATTATCGGCAGCTAAAGTTTAAGATTAGCTTTTGTCCACCTCTTCCATTCCAAGGATATTAATAACTCAATGTATTGGGAGAACGTTTAGTTTTTCATAAAAGAAAAAATAAAATAACTAAGAAAACTAGAGTGACTAAATTCAAAATCTTTATATCCATTGAACATTGTTAGAAGGCTCACATATGACAGGGAGGTAAATCAGACTAATTTGTATTGAAGTAATTGGTCAGTATACATCTACAGTGGCAGCCAACATCTGTAGATATAGCACCACTGGTAAAGATGAATAAAAAGCAATACAATTTATTTAACCTTCATGGCAAGAGCATAATGTCACAATGAATATTTTAGAAAATCTCGTTTTGAAATGTGAGAGAACAGTCTCTCTCTAGATAAGGATGTATACATATAGATATAAGGTGTTTGCACACCTATAGTCCATTTACTTTGATCTGAATCATTTATGAAAGATAACATAATGATTTTCTGTGGTTCAGTTTCTGTTCACAAAGAAGAAACTCCAAGCAAACAAAAACATGTCACTGTAAACCCTGCAAGAACGCTCAGTCTGTTTATTGGTCAGTTGTGTGGACAGAAGCAATAGAGTTAAACACTGGAAGTAGATGGTGTGTTCCATGCTCGTCAAAAACATGGAGAGCTTAATTATATAATCAGTGCATTTGTGGGTACTCTTTTAGGCAAAATTACATATAAGTATACAAAATTAGTTTAAGAACACATATTGAAAGTAGTATACAGCTTTATGGTTCACAAAAGGATGTGCAGGATTTGTTTATTAGTTTGTTTACTCTTCTGCATCCCACAATGCTATGAAAAACTGGCTCAGGAAGGTGTCTAGCTAAAACTCGCAGTATACAGCTCAGACCTATTTCACAACTTTCTATTGAGCGGACCAGATCATTCTTAACATAGCACACAGCAGGAATAACCCTTATGATTATCTTAAAAGCATACCCGATAGTCGGGGCCTGTCAGAAGGGGAAGATCAGGGTAAAAAATCTGGCAAATGATCCTGCTGTGTGAACCAGCCTTTAGTTATTGATCACAGGTATTTCAGCATTATTCACACACTTTAGTTTGTGTTTCTAACCATTTTTTAATAGTTTGTGTTAGGTATCTAAGTACGTTATGTACTTAAAGTTTAGACCTTTAGCTCTCACTGGACACAAGATGCTTGTTTTTTTTCAAGGTTAAATCAGGGATGCATATAGATATGTAAAAGTTATTCAAACCTGAAAAACCTTAAGTGAATAAACACCACTCAAAAGGCATAACTATTGGTTACATTATCCATGAATGATCAACATAAAGATACTATATCACTGTTGTAATAGAAACATTTTAACTGGTTATATAACATAATTGTTGTGTAAAGACATATCCAATGGTAGGAATGAGTGTTTGGATCTTTTATCTGTTGCTGTTGATATTCCCCTCAAAGGTGTTTCTTTTCTTTGCTTTAAAGGTTTTATCTCAACTTTGTGACGGAGGAAGTTGATAACCCAGAGAAGTACGTTCCATTAGCTGGTTGATCTGTAATTACATTATTGTCATTATGTAACCATTATGAAATTTCAGTGAGACACCAGCTCAGAATTGACACAGATTCCCACATAACATACAGACCCAAACATGATATAATGTTCAAATAGTTAAATGCACCAACAACACTTCTTGAGAAGCTAAAAGCCTGCAAATAGTCCTTAGCATCTGGTAAGATTTAAATGTCCTAGTTACAAAGACAAGATTACAGCCTATTTACAGACATTATAAGTTACTGTGATATCCCATGAATATAGCAGACACTAATAACACTCTGGGTATAATTAGTGTCTAACACTCTATATTTCTCCCTTAGCTTTTGTGCATTTGAATTTCATGCAGGCCTTAGTGTTTGTTTCAGCAGCTGAATTTTGTTGGATATCTTGCAGCAGCTGCTACAGCAGCCTGTGCTCAATGGAAGCTCAGATTGGCAATTTTAGAGGGGAGTAAAGTAAATAATGTTTAATGAAAAATAGTTAGCTCTCTACAGCCTGGGTCTCAAATGTGATAAGAAATATGCAAATTAGGTGATGGCATCACTCCCATCCACCCCAAAATAAATAAATAAATTAATTAATTAAATAAAAATACAATAAAAAATAAAAACACAACCACGGTTTAACAGAGGAAACCTTGGTCCTTTGTCATCATTTTAAGAACAATGATAAAACTAAAGTGGAGGTCAATAGAAGGCAAATTTGACATGAACATATTTTAAAATATGAGGTGAAAATATGAAAGTGGTCTAGTGATTCACTGTTGTATACAGTGGAAACAATAAGTTCATTGTCATGCCTTTTCATTTTTACCTATCACTTGTACACTTGTCAAGAGATGATAGGGACTACAAATGATCTATAACTGCTTATCCTTGCAGTCCCACTGGGAGAAACACAACCATGCAAACACACACACTCACTTCTAATGGTATTGTCAAGTCAACATGCATGTTTTTCGATTCTGAGCAGAACCAGAATACCAAGAAAGAAACCCACAAATGCATAAACTTGTAAACTCTATGCTGCAAGGCCCTGGATGGGGTTTAAACCCATGACCTTCTTGTTGCAAAGCAAGAGTTCTAACAGCTGTGCAACTCTACAGGCTTTTTCTATTCTTAATTTTGTAAAAACTAGCCAAGTAGCAATATACCATGCATATGTACTTACAAGCGTGAGAGTGAGCTACAGATGACTTCTGGTCAAACCATCCCTTCACTAATTCTTATTCTACTTGATACTCACGAGTTACAATCTTGTTTCTTCCTATTTTCCTTTTGTCCCCTTGAACAAACCACTCCATAGCCATGTACATTACTGATGCAGTATTTCTCTTACGCCCGCTGACAAGGCAGGGGTGGGGGTGGGCGGTGGGGGGCAAAGGGGTCAGTTGTCCCGGGGTGGGGGTTGACGGGCAGAACTGGTGCTCTGATCATTAGATTATTGGCAGGAATGTTAAACATTATAATTTATGTGAAAAACAATGAATATTTGAGTTATATCCTGATATGGATAGGAAAGGAAAAGAGGGTCCGTTGGATAGTCGAATCTCAGATTTAGAAAGAGCAGTGTGGTTTTGGTCCTGGCCGTGGAACACTGGATCAGCTCTATACCCTCAGCAGGATTCTGGAGGGGGCATGGGAGTTTGCCCAACCAGTCTACATGTGCTTTGTGGATCTGGAGAAGGCATTCGACCATGTCCCCCGAGGGATCCTGTGGGGGGTACTCCGGGAGTATGGAGTACCGGACCCTTTAATAAGGGCTGTCAGGTCTCTGTACGACCGGTGTCAGAGTCTGGTCCGCATTGCCGGCAGTAAGTCGGACTCATTTCCGGTGAGAGTTGGACTCCGCCAAGGCTGCCCTTTGTCACCGATTCTGTTCATAACTTTTATGGACAGAATTTCTAGGCGCAGCCAAGGTGTTGAGGGGATCCGTTTTGGTGGCCTTAGGATTGCGTCTCTGCTATTCGCGGATGACGTGGTCCTATTGGCTTCATCAGGGCGTGATCTACAGCTCTCACTGGAGCGGTTCGCAGCCGAGTGCGAAGCGGCCGGGATGAAAATCAGTGCCTCCAAATCCGAGACCATGGTCTTGAACCGGAAAAGGGTAGAGTGCCTTCTCCGGGTTGGGGAGGATGTGCTGCCCCTAGTGGAGGAGTTCAAGTATCTTGGGGTCTTGTTCAGGAATGAGGGGAAGATGGAGCGGGAGATCGACAGGCGGATTGGTGCAGCGTCTGCTGTGAAGAGGGCGCTGTACCGATCCATTGTGGTGAAGAGAGAGCTGAGCCAAAAGGCGAAGCTCTCGATTTACCGGTCGATCTACGTTCCTACCCTCATCTATAGTCACGAGCTTAGGGTCGTGACCGAAAGAACGAGATCCCGGATACAAGCGGCTGAAATGAGTTTTCTCCGTAGGTGTCTGGGCTCTTCCTTAGAGATAGGGTGAGGAGCTCAGTCATCCGGGGAGGACTCAGAGTAGAGCTGCTGCTCCTCCACGTCCAGAGGAGCCAGTTGAGGTGGCTCGGGCATCTGGTCAGGATGCCTCCTGGACGCCTCCCTGGTGAGGTGTTCCGGGCACGTCCCACCGGGAGGAGGCCCAGGGGAAGACCCAGGACACGCTGGAGGGACTATGTCTCCCGGCTGGCCTGGGAACGCCTTGGGATTCCTCCTGGGGAGCTGGCCCAAGTGGCCGGGGAGATGGACGTCTGGGCCTCCCTACTGAAGCTGCTACCCCCGCGACCCGACCCCGGATAAGAGGAAGAAGATGGATAGATGGATGGATGCACTTTACTTACGACTTTGCTTCTAGGATCGTTCACAGAGAGGAATTCTTTAAGTAGAAACCGTATTTAGCTAACAGGAACTGAATGTGAAGTAACTGATGACAAGGCAGGAAGTGGTAAAGAAAAAACAGGAAACGGTATCAAAATAAAAAGGTCCTATTCTTTCTGAATGTGTCAATATAAAAATCTCTATACACATATCGCCCTAATGGCGACACAATAATAATTAAAGGCTACCATTTTGTAGAATATTCTTGTATTTCACTTTTACTTGTCCCCATGTTCTAGTGGCTCCCGTGGAGGCTGTGATATAAAAGAACAAAGTAAATATGAAATTATTAAAATGCAAAAATTCATACTGTAGAAAGTGATAGAAACATCTACCATGGACAGTATTTACACATTAATTTGTCTGCTGCTGTTTGCCAGCCCTCTCTCCTGGCTTTAACAGACTTTGAGGTGTTACCTGTCACTTTAATTAATGACTCAAATTCGGCATAACCTTCCAAGCTCTTGTTCTGCTTGGGAGAAAAACTGTGGGCGTTCTTTGGCCATGCTGAACTGCTGATCATTGTTTCTACTATCGATACATTTCCCCTTTTAAACAAATGCATGAACGCACAGTTATCTCAGATAACTCAATCCAGCCATACTAATCATAAACAACAGGTGTGTTGGAAGAACCCAATTAGCCGGATCATGATTAGCCAGATGAAATCATCTTGGATGTGTCATTTGATCTCGGATGTTTTAAGCAATGTACGAAGAACGGACCCCAGCTCTTAAGCTGATATCAAGACAACGGTTGAAAGGGATACGTTTGAGCACTAGCGATCTTTTAACAGCAAAACCTGCACACACATAGAATAAAGGAGTGACAACTTCTTTTCAAGTCCAAGAATTTATTAACAGAAATAAAATTAACATCCAGAGATCATCACTATGTAATGCTGTTTATCTGAATTAACACAATATATAGATTGACAAATCATCTCTACTAGGCTAGTGAAACTTAACTAAACTACTAAGCAATATGAAGATAAAAAGAAGCTAAGCTAAGGAACTATTTACACGCAAAAACAAACAAAAGACAAAACAAAAGTGGCTGGTCATAATCAGAATAATTCGGTGAATCCTTTTTCACTCCAGATCTGATAAAAGGAAACATTTTGTGGAGTTAAAAACATTTGGCATGTATTTAAATCCATTCACAATGCAAAGCCCAAGTTATTTGATGAAATAATATTTTGTTTAAGTTAAAGAACCAAAGTTCACCTTAGAGAATGATGACTCGTTTTGTTTACTTATCGGTGGAGTTTTCTGCCCGCTCTGAGTTGTTTGATTACACATACTTGAAATGAGCTGTTCATATTTACCTCGCCGGTGGCGTTTTCTGCCCGTGCTGGGTTTTTTTTTAGTTCAACATAATTGAAACACCTGGTTTCCGTTTACATTTATCTCACTGGTGGCGAGTTCTGCCCTGTCAGGTGGGTGACGTTGCTCCTGAGTACGGGCTCCATCACTGAGAGATGGAACGTCTCTGTTGTTCCATTTGCTTAGCCCCTTTGCATCCTGAGGATGGTCATGACCTGTGCCCCCCTTGTCTGGGTGTTGACCACCTCAAGGAGGCGCTTACCAAGGCTGCCTGCTCCAATTGCAGCGTTCTGCCCCATGCAGCGCGGCTGGCCCGGCTGTCCTCAGTTGAAAAGCCTGTTCGCTTGATGGGCTCTCATCAACAGGAACAGCTGCCCCCTGGCCAGGGGTTATGCTCTAAACGCCCTGCCACAGACGCTCCGCTAACAGCTGGGAAGAAGTCCCGCCATTCAGGAGGTGGGCTGTCTTCTAAGGTAGATCAATTTTCCTCGGAGTTAGCCCAGTCTGCTCCAGTCTTTGCGACCTCCCCCTGTTCAAGTGGTTGGTCTTGTCTCCAGCTATCAATGAAGCTTCAGTCCTCAATGAGGACGCCCTCTCGGTGACGGCTTCTGACACCCTTTTTCGGGGGGAACCCCAGGTACATAGCCCACAGGTGTCGGATGTTGAATCCAACATCTCTCTGGGGGGCATGGGGGAGTCAGTGGCAACTCCTATTAGAGCTGCCCTGGCACAGTTGCGGGTGGATTCTCCACAGGTCCACCTCCCATCTCTAGCGCCTCTTTCAGGTGCCGTGAGACTGGGACGGCCTCCTTCGCTGTACCGCCTGCAGAGGAGTACATCAGGGAACTCCACACCTGCTGGTCTGATACTCAGGCTCTTTCTCACCCGACATCAGATGGAAGAGCCCTTGCCGCGATGCAGGAGGCCCCAAAGTTTGGGTTAGGGCAGATGCCAGCGGTGGAACCTGGCATTGCCTCCCTCATTGTTCCTCCGTGGACAGCGGGTGCTAGCTCGTAGAGGAGGCCCTACGAGCTAGCGCCCGCTGTCCACGGCCACAGTGTCGCATCACCGACGATCTGCTCTGCTGAGCCTACGATTTGGGTGCTAGGATGGGGCATATTGGGAACTCCCTCTCCCATTTATTGCTAGGTCTTACATCTTCCTTGGAGGCACGATCGCTTGACCAGTCGACTCAAGGCATGCTGGATGCGTCTCTCCAGGCTTTTGCCTTGATGTCAAGGGAGCTGGGTCGTACATTGTCCACCCTGGTCCATGCTTGGCGTCAGGTGTGGCTGGCTCAGTCACCACTCACTGAACCCTGCAGACGGACACTGCGCGCCTTGCCGGTGGTTCCAGGGAAACTTTTCTCCTCGGCTGTGGTCGAGGCTCTAGAACGCACTGCCCAGGCTTCTCGCACCAGGCAGCAGCTCGGGGGGCTCCACAGGCGTGATAGTCGGCCTGTGAATACTTGGGAAGCTTCTGGCTTAGGACCGCGATCATCTCGTTTGTCCGTTGCCCCAACCTTGCCTTGAGATCCTGCTTCCAGGGTGACTCGAGCCCAGACAGTCCGGTCAAGGATTGTCCGTAAGGAGGAAGGCTTTGCCATTGTGCTTCTGAGCAAAGAGAAAACACGTTGTCTGTAGCCAACATTTGGAAGAACGATGTCTTCAAGATGACATGAGAGTGAGGATTTTTGGTAGGCTTTTCTTTTTTTATGATGTAGAATTTGCTGTAACATTTGTTTACCCGATCAGAGCGGCGGAGGGATACAACAAACTTGGAAAGAGTGCTCACTGTTGTGAAGCCCACTTATTTTATACGACTTTGGTCTTATTTTTTTATAAAGTCGCTTGTAAATTTCATGAGTTGTGGGTTTCAGTTTTTTGGGCTTGTATCTGAAAGTGAAGTTGATTGTTTGGGGTCTAAACTAAGTGACGCTGAAATATCCCTCCGCCTCATAACGCACTGCAGCTCATCGTGACAGGCGCAGAGAGATAACTCAGAAAGAGCCGCTCTGATCGTATTTTCTGCAGTTTACAGTTGCACTAACTGATGATAACTGCTGGAAGTAGATTAGGCGATGCAGATCACCATTTTGAGCAGAGATTGGTTCTAAAGATGAGTTTTATACTCATAACATTGCAGAACCCAACCCATAAACCGTACTTTAATGCTTATCTGTTGTCTTTTTATGTCTCTAAAATGTAAAATTTGTATTACTTTAAATGTAAATGCTTAATACCACGTCTATCTTTGTTTAAGAGGTTAAAAAAATATTTCGGCATGAAAACGGATATTTATTTACAAGGGGACAGATAGGGCATTGGGACTTGCTCTACAGCCAATACCGCACAGTGACGCCACAAACTGGGAGGAGGCAGTACTGATCTTCACCAAGATGGCTGCCCCCATAAAAGGACCTTCAAATGAAAATTACTCTTAATTAAAAAAGCTCATCATTTATTGAACAGTATGTAATAATTGTATATTTAAACATTGTTCTTTGAGACAATACCAAATTTAATCTGTCAATATCTGTTGTTTTCCCTTATCATCCAAAATTGAGTAACTCAATTACATTTTATGCACAACCTTAAGTTTAATGACCTGTGGTTGCCTATGCCTCTTGGGGTAGTTCTTTGTTTGGTAAATACCTCCTAAATGTTGAGAAGAAAATGATGCACCTTGAAAAAATAACTCTTAAGCCTACAGTGCTGACATATATGTAGATGTACTGATTGCTTCTTTAATCAGCATGCTCATTAAACATGTTAAATAGGGGTGCATTTCACCTTTCCTAGGTCTTCTTTGTCTTAATGGTGCATTTCACTATAATACCTTATCTATCTTATTTGTCCCCACACACACACACACACACACACATTTTAAAACCTTCCTACGCCTCTGATTATTATACAAATATCTTCAGTATTCATGCAGATTCTGCAGGAACACACATCTATGCTAACAGATATGCACAAAGTAAGATTACTGTAACTAAATGGTGGTGAAAGGGCCTGCAAGATGACCACACCTGCAAAATAATGAAGTTGTAAAGGGTGCAAATAAGCAGCACAGTTAAGCTTGGGAACAGAACACTGACTGCGCTGACACAACATTGTCAATTCTTTGCAGTTTCTAGTTAAAAAGCAAGCAAGCATTTAACTTAAACCTCACTCCTTGGTTTATGTTTAGGAAGTGTTGGTGTTATTCCCAACTGCTCTAGAATAGTACTGCAACTTCATATGATTATTTAGTTTCTCCCTCTATCTATAGCAGTATTTTCAGTAGCCTAATTGCTAATAATAACCTAATGTTAGACACATTGCTACTCCCAACAGCCAAGTTTTAGAAATTGATCCCTTTTCTATTTTAAGTTACAGATCTTCTCTCTGCTTTCAGGACTGTGCCACTAGCCATTTGTATCTCCATGGCCATCGTGACCTCCTGCTATGTGTTGACCAATGTCGCATACTACACTGTGATGTCAGCAGAGGAACTCCTGACCTCAGAGGCTGTTGCTGTGGTAAGAACATGGACTGTCTGTCCATCCGTCCGTCCCTCCGTCCATCCATCCATCCATCCATCCATCCATCCATCCATCCATCCATCCATTCATCCATCCATCCATCCATCCATCCATTAAGAATCAAGAATCTTTATTGTTACCACATGTTACCGTGGTAAAAATCTTTTGAGACAGACACCGACTCAGGATGTACTCAATAATAAATACAGGCAGCCACAACAGACATAGTGTTTTTACGAAATATATACCGAAAATAAATTAAGTCAGTCAGTTGATTGCACTGGCCAAACTTCCTGAGAAGCTTGAGTGTGCAAAATAGTGTTTAGGGTCTGCTAAGACTCATACCGAGTTTTGAAATTCTGATATCAGTCATCTTTTGAACAATATGAATTACTGTGTAATTGCATGAAGTAATCCCACAAAGATCCTCCGATGATACATTCATGCCCACGGGTGTTATTGTAATGTGTAACAGACACAATCTTCTAATCAGCGGGAGAGAGCCCTCACAACTTTTGGGAAGAAGCTGTTGTTGAGTCGGTTTGTTTTGATTTAATGTTCCTGAACCGTTTACCCAATGCTGGGTTCTCCCCAGAGGATGGAATAAGGGCACAGCGCCGCTATGTTGATATACCGACCCTTCCTGGACCTCCTGTAGTCCACTATGACCTCCTTGGTCTTGCTGGTGTTCAGGATGAGGTTATTCTTGGAACACCACTGTTTCATATTGTGGACCTCCTCTCTGTAATGAATCCCATCATAGTTGGAAATGAGACCCAACACAGGGGTGTTGTCTGCGAGCTTCACCATCGTGTTTGTGGGATGGAAAACAGAGCAGTCATGGCTGAAGAGGGTGAAGAGAGCAGGGTTAAGGACACACCCCTGCGGGGTTCCAGTGTTAATGATCAGCGGGGCAGATGTGTTTCCCTATCCTCACCACCTGGGGCCTGGTGGTGAGGAATTCACTGATCCAGGAGTAGAGCTAAGTGGATAATCCTTGTATTTAGGTTGTGGAGTTTCAGAGCCAGCATCTGCTCAGTGTTGAAGGCTGAGCAGAAGTCCATAAATAGCATCCTAACATAGGTGTTAGGATGCTGCTGGGTTAGAGCAACAGGACAGTAGTCGTTGAGGTAGGTTATGGTTGTTTTTTTGGGAACATGCACAATGTTGGAAGACTTCAGGCAGGCAGGGACCATGTACTGTAGAGCTGCAGGGAGAGGTTGAAGATGTGGGAACACTGCAGAACAGGGTTGTTTTCCTGGAATCTGCCTCTTTGTTCTCCTGTTCGGAAAGTTAAAAGCCTTCAGATGTGGCCTCACCTATATGGTGCAGTGATTCTTACTTCTGACGTGAGGTGCCTTCCTGCACTTAACATCTCATTATTAGTGAAGCATTTCTGATGACTTTTCTTCCACCACTAATATAATTGCTCCAGCCAAACCCTGTTAATGCTAATCACATCTGAGACAGCCACTATTTCATATTAGACTACAGGCTGCTATGAGTGCATCTTCAAGCCCTTAACTGAGGAAGACTCAATCACAAGACATCCCTGCTCTTTTGTAATGCAGTTAGCTTTATTGCCCTGTGCACAATGAGTAGTAAGAGTGCCTTAAGAAAGGTGTTAAGAGCATTTCTGTATTCTTAGCAGGTCGATATGATAAAAGGATTACACTCTGTTCTTCTTCCATCAGACAGTGGTCAGAAGTTTACATTGAAAACTTGATTTAAGACTTAACTCATGTCTCAGAGTTGCATTAAAAGCAGCTTGCAGCATTGCTTAATGAGTAATTTTAGATGATATGAACAGGGGTGTGCTCGTATTATGTGATGTCAAAAGCATTTTTGAAAGGGAGGACATAATCTACTTAAAGGTGTTGCATCTTACTTTACATCTTACTCAAATAAGCATTAAGGACCCATTGGGATTTAACCTGTCTAAAAGTTGTATGATATCTAAAACTAAAGATTTAAGAAAGTTACATAGTGCAATAATGCAATTAAACAGTATACTGGATTGAATGACATTAAAACAGAGCCGATTTTGTCCTTTGGTGGTGTAGTTCTGCAGTTACCTAAAAACTATTTAAAATGTTGTAAAAGTAAATGGTATGTTTTCTGTTTTTATATAACTGGTCACTGTTACTAAGAAAAGTAGCTCTTGGCAGATTGAAAGTCACTGGAATTGAGGGATCCACGAGATGGGATAGAAGAGCAGCAGAAACAGGCACACAGTCAAGGTTGTAACGCTGTGGCCCACTCCACAGAAGAATATTGTTAATATTTATAGGTTTCACACATTTGGACGCAATCTACACTAGCAATTGCTAACACTGGGGTTTAATTTAGTCAGCTGTGACTACTGCAACATGCGAGGGGCCCATAACAGCACTCACTATTCATGGAGGAGTTACATGCTTTCACGTTTCTCCACAAGTCTCCAGTGACACCAGAAAAGAAAGTCATTTGTCTCCAGTCACTTTTTGAAAACAAGTTTCTAAGGTTCTGAAAGAAAGCTAGCTATATATAGAGCAACAACGTCACTAATTAGACAAAAACGGGGTTGATCAAATCTATAAAGATATGAGCATCATATGACAGCCTCGGCTTGGTTATGATTTCTCTGTAATGTGTTCATATTTCTTTTGGCATTTTTCTTTTTTTATTTAAAACTAATCATTATTTTAGTTTAAGATGACAACTATAGATGTATTTAATTAATTCAGATTTTCTCCTTTGCTGGTTATCTTCATCCATGCCAGCAATTTCTGTGGCTAATATGAATTTAATAGTCTCATGAATAATAATCTACTTTGTCTCCCACTTCTGCATGACCCATTTATGACGATTACTGCCAACAGTTCTTTAAGCCCCCTAAATTCAGTCTAATTAACCACAGTTATTAAGGACAAAAAAGAGATGGTGTATGGTCATCACCACATAAATGCTGCATTTGCTTATAGAGCCTTTGAAACTCACAATTGTTTTAATTGTTCTTAAGTTTATCATAGGTGCATTATAATGGCCTACATAACCTACATGTAGGCCATTTACCGTATCACAAACTGTGATGATTGCAGCAAACTATCAGTGTCATAATTTAACAAACCAGTAAAACAGAAACTGCAAAGAAAACCACAAAAAAACTGTTTAAAGTAGAAGCTTTTTCTCCACACACCCTGAAAACTATAATGCTCAAAAATAAAAGGAACACTTAAACAACACAATGTAACTGCAACTCAATCAAACTTCTGTGAAGTCAAACTGTCCACTTCAGAAGCAACACTGATTGATAATCAATTTCACCTGTTGTGCAAATGGAATAGATAACAGATGGAAACTAGAGGCAATTAGCAAGACACCCCCCCCCCCCCCCCCCCAATAAAGGAGTGGTTCTCCGGGTGGTGACCACAGACCACTTCTCAGTTCCTCTGCTTTCTGGCTGATGTTTTGGTCACTTTTGAAAGCTAGTGGTGCTTTCACTCTAGTGGTAGCATGACAAGGAGTCTACAACCCACACAAGTGGCTCAGGTAGTGCAGCTCATCCAGCACGGCACATGGATGTGAGCTGTGGCAAGAAGGTTTGCTGAGTCTATCAGCGTAGTGTCCAGAGCATACAGGTGCTACCAGGAGGCAAGCCAGTACATCAGGAGACGTGGAAGAGGCCTTAGGAGGGCAACAACCCTTCAGCTGGACCACTACCTCTGCCTTTGTGCCAGGAGGAACAGGAGGAGGACTGACAGAGCCCTGCAAAATGACCTCCAGCAGGCCACAAATGTGCATGTGTCTGCTCAAACAGAGAAACAGCCTCCATGAGGGTGGTATGAGGGCCCAACGTCCACAGGTGGGGGTTATGCTTACAGCCCAACACCGTGCAGGATGTTTGCCATTTGCCAGAGAACACCAAGACTGGCAAATTTGCCACTGGTGTCCTGTGCTCTTCACAGATGAATGCAGGTTCACACTGACCACATGTGACATACATGACAGAGTCTGGAGATGCTGTGGAGGACGTTCTGCTGCCTGCAACATCCTCCAGCATGACCTGTTTGGCAGTGGGTCAGTAATGGTCTGGGGTGGCATTTTTTTGGGGGCCGCTAGAGGTAGTCTGACTGCCATTAGGGACAGAGATGAGATCCTCAGACCCATTGTGAGACCATATGCTGGTGCGGTTGGCCCTGGGTTCCTCCTAATGCTAGACCTCATGTGGCTGGAGTGTCAGCAGTTCCTGCAAGATGAAGGCATTGATGCTATGGACTGGCCCGCCCGTTCCCCAGACCTGAATCCAATTGAGCAGATCTGGGACATCTTTTCTCACTCCATCCACCAACGCCGTGTTGCACCAGACTGTCCACTGAGCATTTGCATTCTTTTAACAGCAAACTCTGCACACATATAGAATAAATGAGTGACAACTTCTTGTCAAATTCAAGAATGTATTAACAGAAATAAAATGAACATCCAGAGAACACTACTATAGAATGCTGTTTATCTGAATTAACACTATATTTCTATCAACAAATCCTCTCTACTAGATTAGTGAAACTTAACTAAAACTATGAAACAAAATCAAGATAAAAAGTAGCTAAGAAACTATGTACACACAAAAGAAACAAAGACATAAAATGGTTGAAAACCATCATCAGAATGATTCAGTGAATTCTGGTTCACTGCAGATCCAAGTTAGAGAACCAAAGTTCATCTTAAAGAATGTGGAATGAGATCAAATTAGCTTAACTAAGTTAGAACAGCATTTGATATGTGTTTCAACCCATTCACAATGCAAATCGCAAATCCTGAGTTATTTGCAAAAAGATGATTTTAAAGAATGATATACTCAGTGAAAATCAATGCTTTTAGGACACTTGCAAATATTTCTCCGGAAAATGATTAAGGCTTGAATTAGTAATTTAGGGTTAAACAACCAAGTTAATAACAACAACTGGAAATGAAGTTCAGGGCACTTCCTGTGGGCAATGTTTACATTAGCTTGAATTTATTCCTAACATTACACAAACACCATTAAATCGACATTAGTGTTCCATATTAATGCTATAATAACACTCATAGCACTATCTAGCGATGACGAAGTGAACTGCATCCACCTGCACTGGTTGCATCTCTTCCTTCTCTCCCGCAGTGGGTCTGAGAGGATCCTTCAACAGCATCATCTTCAGTAGCGGTTGATTAAAAAACTCTGTAAGCTTTGTTGTAGTTTCTAGTAATTCTTGAAATTCCTAAGGAGTTCATTCTTCCCGAGTACTGCCCTCAAATTTCTTTCCTGACATTCCGCTGTGCAGTCACTCATGCACAGCGGAAGTACAAAGCCAAAAACTAACTCTCCACTTTCTGATTGGTCAACCCATGGATAATAAGTCAGTGAGCCCATGTGGGTAATTTTTAATTTGGGGAAATCAGCGGTCACAGACCTGCGTCTAAAGTCATAGACATATAGTGATATCTAAAGTGATTGACAGGGAGCCTGACAAGTTACAAACATATATTATATCAATGGTTACAAAACAACTGGATTTTTTTCACCTCATCATGTGACCTCAAAATGGTAAGGCCCCTAAACACTATAGACCTATGGCCCGTGCATTAATGCCCGTGCATTAAGTTGCTCTGCACATTATGAATAAATCTAAAACAGGTGAAGTGCCAAAACACATTTGGTCTGCCAGGAGAAATCTTTGGTTTGGTTTAAAGAACATCTGGCTTGTGGCCATAGATTGTGGCTATTTTATTCTGCCCAAACAGATACTGTGGACACGTCAACAAAGAAGGATTATATCTTTTAGTTTGACTTTTACACACCAACTGCCTTTTTCATACAGTCATGCACAACAAGAAACAGTTTTTTCATTAAATATATGTTGTAATGAAGTAATCAACCACTGCACATCAACTAGTTCTTGGCCCAATGTTATATACAACATTTTGATCACTATTTCAGCTCTGAAACAGCGCACCTTCTATGTACTTTGTCTCCTTGACCCCCTTTCTCTATCTTTCATTAGACATTTGCGGAGACACTGTTTGGCAACTTCTCCATTGCAGTCCCAGTGTTTGTGGCCTTGTCATGTTTTGGTTCCATGAATGGTGGTCATTTTGCTTTGTCAAGGTAAAGATTCTTCTTCTTGGTTTCAGTGTTTCTGTATAAGAGTTCAAGCTGTCATATAAACCCCTCTCTACACATTCACTTGAACATGCAGTAAGATTTATATGTTTAGCCAGCATTGACTTATCACATTATGACCAGGTGAACATTCTGGACTTGAAGTTGTAATAAGTAGTAAGCTTAATCACACTCATGGCTTTGAGGCATTATTAGGCTGTACATGACACACTTTTGTGAGGTTTTGGAATCAGGCTTAAATTAAAAAAAATAAAAACTCCCTTTATAGTCTCACAGAGGGGGAATAGACCCCTTGCAACCACGTGACTCCGTTACCCAGAACCCCTTGCGTGGCGGCCATATTGGTTGGCACGCCATTTGACAAACTGACGAGTTCTCCACGTATTTTTCTTCTTTAGATAACATATCACAAGATCGTTTTAAGAGTAAGTTGATGGTTGATGGTATCAGATTGCCAGATCCACACAGCAAAAGCCTGAAGGGACGGAGCGAGTCTGTGAAATGCTGGCCAAGGGTTTCATACCGCGACACATACAGCTGCTTTATAAACACGGCAGGCCAGTACGGAAAAGAGAGCACGAAAGCCATGAAACCACTGGACGGCTACAATTATTTTATATCAGGAAAAAGGCTCCAGTAACCCCCGCGACGCCATGAAGGATTAAGAGGGTCAGAAAATGGATGGATGGATGTTCAGACATGTTTCTGTAACAGCACAAAGCAGAGAGGAAGACCCGCCCGGTAGGTTAAAAAAACATCACTCACTACGGATTATTTAGGCGTTTTTGTCTTGTTAAAATGGGTGGGGGTGTCGTCGACATTGCAGCGTAAACACAAATACTATCGCCCGTGAACGGGCGGAGGGGAGGTGGTGATCGCTACACGGGCCGGAGAGCCAGCAGGAAGCGGGTGCTGCTCCAGACAGCGGCGGCTCTCCGGCCCGTGTAGCGATCGCTACACGGGCCGGAGAGCCGCCGCTGTCTGGAGCAGCAACAGCGGCTTCTCCGGCGGCTTCTCCGGCCCGTGTAGCGATCAGCTACCTCCCCTCCGCCGCTGTCTGTAGAAGCAACAGCGGCTTCTCCGCCCGTGTAGCTTTAGACAGCCGCTACACAGGCCGGAGAGCCGCCGCTGTCTGCTGCTTCAGACAGCGGCGGCTCTCCGGCCTGTGTAGCTATCGCTACACGGGCCGGAGAAGCCGCCCGTGTAGCTTCAGACAGCAGCGGCTGTCTGAAGCTACACGGGCGGCTTCTCGATCGCTACACGGGCCGGAGAAGCCGCTGTTGCTGCTACAGACAGCGGCGGAGGTGAGGTAGCGATCGCTACACGGGCCGCTTCTCCGGCCTGTGTAGCGATCGCTACCTCCCCTCCGCCGCTATTTAAGTAGAACAATGACTAGAGCAGAATTAAGTTGTATTTACCGGAGATGAAGTGTAGACTGCAAATTCTGTCTTAGTATGTTGGCTCCCCCAGTCCATTGGGAGTGTCTGCCTGCGCTCTTTTCATTGAAAATATCCATTTCTTTCTTCTTTCCTCATCCTTAGGTAAACGACAGAAACGTACATCCAACGATTTGGAATGCCTCTCTGTGCAACCGGGAGCACAACAAGTCGTAGGCATTGTTTAGATTCCAAAAATAAACTAACTAAAAGTACGCTCTAAATCACCCGTTTTGTCATGTAGTAGACGGGCTGTCAGGCTAGCCTGCCCACCAAGATGGAGGCGCGCACCCCCGATCACGTGACTATGACGTCAGATGCAAGGGGTCTATTTGTCTTTAGCCCATCCCTTATAAATCAGTGTTCTGCCAACACTGAGTGACAGAACAGGAGTGATCTGTGGTCAATGGTCTTGCTCAGGGACCCAGAGTGACAGGCTGAGTTTTTGGGGCCTCTCCAAGACAAAAATGCCTAGCTCGCTAACCACTAGGCCACCACTTCCATAAAAGTACAGAGCTAGAATTATGGCTAAATCTGATTCACCACCACCAGCCTCTGGGTCAGCTGCAGGTAAACTCTACCACTCTATCTAACAACTGCTCTAACCAATCTGATTCCACAATCCCAGATTCATTCTTGTTCCAGCACTTAATTAAAATAATTGAATTATCTCTTCAGCCTGCAGGACCCTGTTCATACTGTGTTAATTTAAGTCAGGCATGTTCAAGCATGAAAACACTGGCCATCGAGGGCTGGAGTTGTCCAGCCATGTTCAATCTGGTTGAGATAATATGACTAATTGGCACTGTTACTCTGTTGTCAAACTTCTGCCATTACCTCATGTTTATGTGAGTTGGTGTTTGTTATCCAGAATGTTCTATGTAGCTTCACGTGAAGGACAGCTCCCTGAGGTGCTGTCTATGATCCATGTCCGCAGACACACTCCACTGGCTGCTGTCCTCATACTGGTCAGAATGCTTTAATTTTTCTTTTTATTCAACAAGCAACTGACAAAATTGACTCTTGCATATCATCTGATGTTTTTGAAAAATGTTGTGTATATCTTTATTTGCAGTATCCTATGACCCTGCTCCAGCTCTTTGTGGGGGACATTTACAGCCTACTGAACTTCATGAGTTTTTTGCGGTGGCTGTTTATCGGTGTAGTGGTTCTAGGTTTAATCTACCTCCGATATACCAAGCCCGATCTCCCCCGCCCCTTTAAGGTCAGTCTCTAAGTGTCTTTAACCAACAATACTTGTCACTCATGTTTCATGCATCTTTCATATTGTTTATATTTACATTTTTCAGACGTATTGCTGGCAGCTAAAGTAGTCTTTAAATTGTCAAATCGTATTCCATAAGGCTCCCTCAAGCACCTTGGAACTTTCTCAGAATTAATTAAGGGGGCTTTCTTCTGTTACTCTAGTAATGATGGTGATTAAACCAAATAATTTAGAGGTTTTCAGACTTTAAGATCTTCAAGTCCTTAAGACATACAGAGATGGTCAATGCCAATTGGCAGTTGCAAACAGGCTTAAATCAGAGACTTCCCCTCAGTTTTTCTGGAAATGTTTCGACATCTATCCGGAAGTCATTGCCAAGTCTCGGAACAGTGCTGTTTTTAAGGACATGGAGGCCCATGCTCTGAGGCACTTTCCAAGTCAGATGCAAATCAATGACCCACCCGTCACTGTTCTGGGTCGTTCGAGGATATTGCTTGGTGTGAGTGGAGTACTTGGTGACCGGAATCATGACGAGACAGCTGATGTAATCTCTTTGGAATGTGTTGTATTTAGGGAGTTAATAGCACAACCCTCCTCCTCCATTTAGTGATGGCTTTTCTCTTTTGATAAAGATGGCTTCTTTCACCCCACTTTCAAACCATCTGTCCTCGCTGTCCAAAATCTTGACATCATTGCCGTCTAAAGTGTGTCCTTTGTTCTTGAGGTGCAAGTGGCCTGCTGAATCTTGCCCCGAGGTGCTGGTGCTCATAAGCTGCACCATGCATTTATGTAGTTCTTTGGTTTCTCTGATGTAGGTGTGTGAGCAGTCCTCGATGCATCGGACCACACACACAACGCTGCTCAGCTTTTGATTGGGGGGTCTGTCTTTGGCATGAACCAGTTTTATCTGAGAGTGTTATTGGATTTGAAATGTTTTGGTATGTTTTATTTTGAGAAAATTTTCCTGTGCAAAAAACCAGATGCCTCAGATCTAAGACTGTTTGCTGTTGCCATGACCCAGATAACTGAGAATTTGCACTGGCAAAAATTAAGCTATTTCCCTTTGTGTGGCCCTTTTCCTAATTCTCTAAGAAATTGTGATCTTTTGATCTGTATTTAGTCCTTCATGAAATATGGAACAAACTACACATTTATGTAAACAAACGCATTCCATCAGTCTCATCTTGTCTCTTCCACAGGTGCCAATCTTCATCCCTGTCGTGTTCTGTTTGACATGTTTCTTCATGGTTTTCCTCTCGCTGTACTCGGACCCCTTCAACACAGGAATTGGATTTGCGATGTCCCTCACTGGCATCCCTGCTTACTACGTCTTTATTTACTTCAGCAGACCACATTGGCTTCAAAAAGCTTTAGGTAACTCAGCACAATCATCAAATTCATTTGATAGCTTTTTTGAAAGTTAATGTCTCATGATTTACAATACCAGCAAATATAAATTAGTCCTCACCTGTTAATTTTCTCTTTGTATCAAAATTCTTCTCCCATCATTCCATTTAAATGCAGGGGTTGATGATGAATGGATGGATGATAACAACTTATTTTTGATAAACTGCAGAAAAAATACGACATATATACTCAGAATTTTATTCTGAGATTATGATTCCTCTTAGTTAGAGAAATGGTCAACTGAATCTTACAAACAATAGTGAGATCTTAGTTTTTAAAAAGTGTAATTTGATTCCTTTGATAAAGTTTCTCCAGTTCTGTGCTGTTAAAGGTGATCTACTAAATACACGGTTAAAATTCTTACTAATAAAGTAAAACTGAAGACATCATCGCCAAGTTAGAAGCGATGCAGAGATGTAGTTTTTGTTTCACAAAGAAGGTAAAAATCTAGCTGCATGTGTGCTAAAGCTGGGTCTTTGTGCTACAGTTTCTACCCTGTCTGAAGGAAAATGCTGGGGCTCTTAGTGCATTAAATATTCAAAGATTACCCCTGAAAACAAAGTGCAAATCTCTTGTTCACCCTCAAATCGAGTGCCGTTAAGTGATGTAAGGCTGAGTTAAGACAAGACAAGGTTATTTATATAGCACTATTCATACATGCGGTAATTCAGAGTATTCTACAAGGCATCCAAGGAATGACAGCAAGAAAATAACAAAGCATTAAGATAAGCTTTATTGATCTCACAGTGGAGAAATTCACTTGTCCCATCGGCTCAATAGTCAAAAGTCAGAAGAAGGTGTCAAAGTAGGTAAGTAGAATCAGTTAGATACAGTTATACAGCTATATACAATATACAATTTTGTACACTCCTATGTATAAATATTTTAGATAAATTAGATAAAAGAAACAGATTTTTAATTACAGATACTAAAGGTATAAGGACAACCATACCTATGTGGTGTAGTTGTCATGATTTTGGCACTGTTGTCTAGTCTCTTTCATGTCACAGACCTGTTTAGCTCCACCCATTCCTCATTACTTCAGATCTGTTCCACCTGTCCTCACCAGTATTTAACCAGCTCCTAGACAAGACAACAGCGCCAGTTTATTTCGACCCTTGTGTGAGACTTATTCCAGCGTTTGTTATTCTGATTCCTGATCCTGACCTGTTTGCCTTTCGACCTCTGAGCCTGCTTGTTCCCGTCTGATTCTGTTTGCCCGATCTGACCTCTGCCTGTCCTGACTACCCGCTGGATCTCTGACCTCCGTGTATCGAACCTGGAACTGTGACCCGACTCCGTCCTGGATTATCCTTCGGTACCTCACTGGCTCTCTGACCTCCCGGCTCCGACCTTCGACCACGTCCCCGACTTCGCCCTCCCGGTTATCCGTACTGGATTAACGACCCGTCGCCTAGGATCTACTGGATCGGAACTGGACATTAAGACCAGGTTAGTGACCGACACGTTTGTGTGCAAACACTCTCAGATAAGCGTGGTCACTAACCTGCTGTCTCCTCCTGCAGAGGATCCCGCTGAGAACGCTGACGTCTTCCGCTCCGGGTCTGATCTCAATAAACTGTTAAACTTGAATTGTTTGTCTGCCTTGAATACTGAGTCCACCTGTTATGAGCCTGACAGAATAAACTGGCCCTCTTTTACTGGAGACCGTGGAACTGAGTTGCAGAACTTGAGACCGTGGAACTGAACTTGAGACCGTGGAACTGAACTCGAGACCGTGGAACCGCTGCAGAACGTGAGACCGTGAAACTGAACTTGAGACTGTGGAACTGCTGGAGAACGTGAGACCGTGGAACTGAACTTGAGACCGTGGAACTGCTGCAGAACTTGAGTAGAACGGAACCCAGGAGACGTGAACAGGAGAAGAGAACTTGAGCAGGAACAGAAGCGTGTCTAGAGTTGAGGCTGGCTGGAACAAAACTGAAGTGAAGGCTTCTGACGTAGCAAAACATAAAAACTGAGCTGATACAGGGTTCTGGCAGAGACTGAGCAGGAGAAGAACACTACGGACCGGCCACACAGATCGATCTTCAGTTGACTGAGCGTCGCAGAGAACGGGGAGCGCCGGCGTCTACTAATCCTCGATCATCTGTCTACATACCTGTGATGGTTCCTACTCCTGCCCGTACACCAGACCCCGAGCCGATGCATCTGGGACGGACCCGTCTGACGCCAGAGGAGAGGAGCAGACGTTTTCAACTTAATCTCTGCCTTTATTGTGTTAAAGGGACAGTTAAAGGGACAGTCTCAGTAAGGGAGGAAGGAACCTTATTGAGTCGAACCAGGATCACTGCCTCTCCTACTCTGTTATTCCCAGTGACTATCCTGGTTAACTCTAAGAGTCACAACTTATCTGCATTGGTGGACTCAGGCGCCGACACTGAGTTTTTGGATGAGACTTTGGCTAGACAATTGGGTATTAAGTTACTTCCAGCCCCAGCTACTCACAGGGTGGTCGCCTTAGATGGTCACCAAATTAACCAGTGTCAATTGGTCTCAGAGCCGATTGAACTTGTGGTGGGGGGTAACCATACTGAAAAGCTGGTTTTTCTTATAATCAATTCTCCACAGGTTCCTGTTGTATTGGGGTTTACCTGGTTACGTAAACATAACCCCCAGATTGATTGGCAACGGGGGAGGTTCTTGGGTGGTCTCCTGCCTGCTCAGGTTCATGTTTACGATCTGCGCAGTCATACCCTACAACCGAGAATGAGGTCGACGAGACCTATCCGGACCTCTCCAAGGTCCCGGAGGAGTACCACGACCTGAAGGAGGTTTTTAACAAGAGCAAGGCTACAGCCTTACCTCCTCATCGACCATATGACTGCAGTATTGATCTTCTGTCAGGTACAACACCCCCTAGGGGTAGGTTGTATTCTCTTTCTGTTCCTGAATCCCAGGCAATGCAGAAGTACATTTCAGACTCTCTGAAGGCGGGAATTATCCGTCCTTCTTCCTCCCCAGCTGGGGCAGGTTTCTTCTTTGTTAGCAAGAAGGATGGTTCTCTCAGGCCGTGCATCGATTACCGGGGTCTTAACGAGATAACAGTTAAGAACCGGTACCCGATTCCTCTGATTAACTCCGCATTTGACCAGATTCAGAGGGCCAACCAGGAGGTAGAAACTAAGTTGCGCCTGTTGTGTCAGTCAGATCCCACTAAATGGGTCAGTCAGATTCCATGGATAGAACATGCACTTAATTCTACTCCTTCTAGCGCCACTGGTCTCTCTCCATTTTTTGTTGTGTTTGGTTTTCAGCCACCGGTGTTTACTATCCAAGAGAGATTCTAAAGTTCCGTCTGCCTGACTATCTGCTCTGAGGTGCCAGCGAGCCTGGAGAAGGGCTAGAAGAACTATTCTCAGTTCCGTGGAGAGCCAGACCAGAAACGCTAATCGCCGGAGGATCCCGGCACCTGTTTATCAGGTAGGCCAGAAAGTTTGGCTCTCCACAAGGGATCTGCCTCTCCGAGTGGAGAGTAAGAAGCTGGCACCTCGGTTCATCGGGCCATTCCCTATTTCTAACATAGTAAACCCGGTGGCCGTCCGCCTCCAGCTTCCTCGCACTATGAAAATACATCCTACTTTTCATGTGTCCCGGGTCAAACCTGTTAACACCTCTAGATTTGTGCCCGCCTCCAGACCCCCGCCTCCCACCCGACTCATCGACGGTGATCCTGTGTACACCGTCAACCGGATCCTGAGGGCCAGAAGAAGAGGCAGGGGCCTGCAATACTTGGTTGACTGGGAGGGGTACGGTCCAGAGGAGAGGTCTTGGATCCCTGCCAGGTTCATTTTGGACAAGACTCTTATTTCAGCCTTTCATAAGGCCCATCCTGAGCAGCCCAAAAGGGCGTCTGGTATCCGCCCTTGGGGGGGGGGGGGGAGGGGGGGGGGTTCTGTCATGATTTTGGCACTGTTGTCTAGTCTCTTTCATGTCACAGACCTGTTTAGCTCCACCCATTCCTCATTACTTCAGATCTGTTCCACCTGTCCTCACCAGTATTTAACCAGCTCCTAGACAAGACAACAGTGCCAGTTTATTTCGACCCTTGTGTGAGACTTATTCCAGCGTTTGTTATTCTGATTCCTGATCCTGACCTGTTTGCCTTTCGGCCTCTGAGCCTGCTTGTTCCCGTCTGATTCTGTTTGCCCGATCTGACCTCTGCCTGTCCTGACTACCCGCTGGATCTCTGACCTCCGTGTATCGAACCTGGAACTGTGACCCGACTCCGTCCTGGATTATCCTTCGGTACCTCACTGGCTCTCTGACCTCCCGGCTCCGACCTTCGACCACGTCCCCGACTTCGCCCTCCCGGTTATCCGTACTGGATTAACGACCCGTCGCCTAGGATCTACTGGATGGGAACTGGACATTAAGACCAGGTTAGTGACCGACACGTTTGTGTGCAAACACTCTCAGATAAGCGTGGTCACTAACCTGCTGTCTCCTCCTGCAGAGGATCCCGCTGAGAATGCTGACGTCTTCCGCTCCGGGTCTGATTTCAATAAACTGTTAAACTTGAATTGTTTGTCTGCCTTGAATACTGAGTCCACCTGTTATGAGCCTGACAGTAGTGGGGTATCTCCACTAGAGGTGCGCGATACCGGGAAGTTTTAATCGATCCGATACCAAGTAAATACAGGGTCAGTCTTGCCGATATCGATATGATACCGATAGTTTTTACATTTAAGCGTTATGTATCATGAAACTGTTGACCTCAGTGTTTTTGTGATTGTTATTTTATTATTACAATTGAATAATAATAATAATAATATTAATGTTCATAGTATTTTTTCCTAATCCACCTCTTATATCTTTCAATCCTTATGTAATTTTGGTTGTATTGTGTGCACCTGCCTGTTGCATTAATTCTATAAATTTCCACGTCATGGAATAAATAAAGGATTGTCTAATTTTAGATTATCTTAGGAAAAACGTTTTAATAGGATAAATGTATTGGGTTCTTTTCAAGGTCTTAATTAAACTTTTTGAGTGGGCTCCAGTAACGTAAGACATATAATATCTACTTGACCACTCTGATCTACCTGGATGTTCTCTGGAGGACTGAAACGCCTCTCTCAATGTCAGTCTGTGGGCCGAGGATCTGTCGGGGCAATGAGAGAAGTTTTGTCTCCTCTCTCCGTTTCTGTAGCTCAACATTTTGTTGCTCATGGTTTTTCATGTGCTTATATAAATTTGTGTCGAGTGGAGAGAGAGCTGAGTGGGTGGGCCAGGCTGAGCCTGCGAGCTGATTGGCTGGTGCAGCTGAGCCATGTGATGGTGCAAGACGGTGACGAGAGGGGAGGAACAGCAAAGTGCTGTGACACAGATGGGGAGACTTTGGTGAATCCGCTGCAGTCAGCGCGTGTGGGAGAGAATAAAAAGTATCAATCTTGTTAAACGAGTATTGTTCAATATCAATACCAGCGTTGGTATTGGTAGGATCCTGGGATCGATCCGCCCTCCTCTAATCACCAGATCTTTCATATGAGGAACCTGGGTCAAAATTCCAGTTGCGTCAGGTAGGCCATCCGACCTAAGACCTAGGGCTGGACGATAATTCAATAACAATATATATCGATCGATAGACGTGTGGCGCGATAGAAAAAAAAGGGTCAATAAAACTTCAATAGAGACAGTTTTCCTTCCTTCCTTTCAGCCTATTATATTAGTTGATGCTACAGTCACTACTTCCTCTCGACCAATTGTAATGGCGGACCCAGGCACGCCGTCACAAAGCTCCGCCCTCTCAAACCACAACACAGAGCACGTGAATATGTCGCAGCAAGGAGCGGAGGAGGAAACTGTCCCAAAACGGGGTTTTACTAGTTCGCCAGTCTGACAGAAATAAACCAGTGATTTGGAAAACTTGCAAGGAACCGATAAAAACAAAGTCTGGTAACGCAACCAACTTGTTTCATCACGTAAGCCGCTCACTACCACAGCAGCACAAGCTGCGCAACTCCGTGTCTTTGTAGGAATCTTCTGGAAGTTCTTCCAAAACAAAGCAGGTATAGCAGCTAAACTGGGCTCCCTTCTTTGTGATAAAATGACAAAGCGTCCAAGCGGCATAAGGACATCACGCATGCAGTAAAATGCTTCATAGTGATGGATATGCTGCTGTTGTCTGCAGCTGAAAAACCTGGCTTCAAACAACTACTCGCCACTCTTGATCCGCGATATGAAGTTCTGGGACGCAAGTTTTTCTCTAGCAGCGCTCCCTAATGCAGAGAATCAGTGCAAAATGAGCTGCAGTCTGTGTCTTCCCATGCCACATCCTCGGACCTCAGTCCTGCATCAGCCTCTCAATTATGAAACATGAGAAGTAACTAGTGTACTATTCCCACTTAAATAGGCAATTTTATTTATTTATTTGGTATATTTATTTTGGTCATTTTACTAGTCACTTTAGTTTATTCTTTGTCAGTATTTAATAACATAACTCGGGTCTCTTAAGTTATTTTTCTTTAAAAAAATTCTGTTATGGTTAAAAAGGTTGGTTAAATAAAGATTTAATTGAAATTCTGTGATTGTGTTCTTTATTAAAATTAAATCATTTAGCAATATCATAAAATGTCCAGGCAGAGCTGCACATAAAATATGGTATGGTATATTATTTTCAATAATTATCGATATCGATCAATATGCATTTTTTTTATCGATAAGATTTTTTTCTATATCGTCCAGCCCTACTAAGACCTAACTTTCCTGTTTTGACAGGAAACCCTTAATTCTACTTTGTCTTTAAGATGATAAGAAAAGAAGATAAGACTGAAGGCAGTCATCGGACCATGTTTTTTAAAGTATTGGTAAAGATCTTTTAATAAATCCACCTAAACAGTCAGCCCAACTGTCAATAATTCTAGGTCTGAGGCCATGGTTCTGTACCGGAAAAACGTGGACTACCCCCTCTGTGCTGGATTTTCCAGATTCAACCGCTCTGCTGGTCTGAGCAAAGATCTACATCACACCCGTATTTATTGCCTTCCATAAGCGGTCATATGGCTCAAGAGATGTTAGTGTCAGGTCTGAACAGTGCCATGAGATCACAAGGACATCATTATAATAGAATAGTGAAGAAAATCAGGGAAAAAATGAATAAAAAAGTCAACAAACTATCATCTGTTAAACGTTAATGTTTTTATGCATAGTCACTTGCAACTTACATTAGGTGTAGAAAAAATCCATCAAAATCAAATGAGAGGAGCCCTTAGGTAAAGTTTGGATTGTCATACTGGGCTCTGCTTTATGTTATAGTGTACATATAGTGGCACATATGTACAAGGTATAATTTTTGTCTAAAAATGTGCGCTGAAGCTTGTTGTTTGATTAGGGTTGGACAATAAGTCAATATAAATATAAATCACAATATAACAATATGATATTTTCATATATGTCATAAGTTTCCGTTGTGGGCTTTCTTTGCAGTCTTTCTGAGGCTTTTATTTTGTTTATATTGATATTGTAATTATATTGTTGCAACCGAAATTAGGAAATATATCCTGATTTTTGGCCATATTGTCCAGACCTGTGTTTAATCCTGAAGTGAGTGGAATGACTTATTTGTAACACGTTTCATTGTTGTACCCACAGATTCCTTCAACAGAACTTTGCAGATCATCCTGGAGGTGGTACCTGCTGACCAGTAACAACATTTTTTTTTCACTGAGGAATGATGAAAGTATCAAGCCAGAAGAAGCCTAGTTAGAACCTTTTTATAGATGTTATTTTTAAGTTCATCATTTTGTATTTTGTAATATGCTTTGGTTTAACTAAGTTGTCGGTATTCATGTCCCTCTATAGGACTTTTCAGCAGCCATCACATGCACGGACAGCACTGAATACAAACACAATACTTTTAATATGTTTTATTATAGTACTAAATAGAATTAATAATTCCAAAAATTTGCTATATAAACTAATCATATACTCATATTTTTAGGTATTAATTTTATTAATAATTTATCAGAAAATAACTTTATTAACAAGCACATTTTCTCTAGATTATCAGGCATCCTCGCTTCCAATAAAAGTGTAAGAACAAGGAATTTATGAAGAATGTTCTCTGTCATTTCTGGAAACTTTATTCACAGGTTAGGAACTCAAAATATGACATGTCTAAGGTGTAATGGTGTAACTTTGGTGTCTTGTTAAAACTTGTTTACAAATGTATTTACTATTATTTAATTATTGTTTTGGAGTGACTTGAAGAAAAATATTTAGTTTGGAACTACATCACTGGGAATGACTACCTTCACCATGTTCACACAACACTGACTTGGTTGGAAAGTTTTCAGGTTATGCTTGTGTCTGTTCTCCATCTGTGTTAGCATGCAGATGGCCCAGTCCAATCATTATGACCTTTGCCATTTAGCGCAATCATTATCATGACTTCCATCACCACCCTGACCTTATGTTCCCCTTTTCCCATCAAATTTCACATTTGCCAGTCAGATTGCATCTGCACCACCATCCTCTTCCTGAATCTGGAATGAAGTGATTTGGCCTGACGTGCCCTGCTGTGTGTATATTCTTACTCCAGAGAACTATGTGTGTGTGTGTGAGTGTGCATGTGTGTGTAGTCTGTTGATGTCTCTGTTCTCAGTTCCCCCTGGGTGGGATTTGCAGGTAATCTATCTGTGTAACTGCTGCCCCATGGCACACTGAATTCACTCTCTGCTCTATGTCCTGTAAATAGGGGGCTTTTACTGTTGATGGCAGGCTGGAGACAAAATACCTGCAAGCTTTTGCTTTAGCGTTGAGGCACAGCAATTTTGGCCTACATCCATCCGGCATAAGGGCTCGGTTGAGATGTAAGCTGTTATCTGGATGTGCTGCAGGCATATGAAGGTTTACCACAGTGCACATACTTCATGGACTGCCATTGTTTGAGTTTCAAATGGCAAAGTAACATTTAATAAAAGTCAGTCGAATCAGTTTTAGTAATGAAGGGCAAACCTATCTCAGGAATATTCTGAAACCTTTTCACATTGAGATATTTGGAACTCCAACTAAGCAGGGGATATTTCAGCTCATTTGAGAATTGGACACCAACCTTTTGAATTATTCTGAGTCAATCTTTAGTTAAGTGACCCTTTTGTAGTCTTAACAATCAAAGTGCTTTCACACTTCAAGTCTAGTCACCAACACCCTAAATGGGGTCAAGTTTCAACTGATCAATGTAAAAATGTTTTGTGCTGTGTGGAAAGATAAATGTTAAATTGTGACAAAAAGTGACACTTTTATATTAATATAATTAGTATGAATATCATATATATATATATATATATATATATATATATATATATATATATATATATATATATATATATATATATATTCATTAATACCACACAGACTGATATATTTCAAGTGTTTTTTTATTTTAGTTTTACTGGTTATAACAGAAACTAATGAAAATCCCAAATTCAGTATCTCAGAAAATTTTATTTTTACTTAATACCAATACAATTTTTTTTCCCCAGAAATGTTGGTAAACCGAAAAGTATGAGCAGTGTGCAAATTGTAATAAAAAAAAAAACAGAGGGGGGATCATTTCAAAAGTTGTATTAATGAATCAAAGTTTTATTAATAATGGTCAGCTAGCAGGTGCTCTTTCAGGTAGCTAGCTAGATCCAGTAGGTTACTATTGTTTTTAAATGTGCGCCATCTACTGTCGGGACTCAGGAGTGGGTATTAATTTACTTTAATCGCTTTGAGCAGAAAACGTAATAATACCAATGTGAAGGACACAAGACATATATTAATATAAATTTTGAAAAATCCATAATATTCCGGGGTTAAAGCAAAAACAATCAATTTAACTGAAAACATTTTCTAGTCAGCCCATATATTCCTGGGCCGTGGACGTCATGCCACCTTAGTAACCTCATTTGCTTATTGTGCAAAGTCCTCTTTAACCAAATCTGGTAGTTCCGTTGACAATTCCTGTATCTCTCCCACCTTCCAGCTTCAGAGCCTTGGCACCATCAAGGACAGCCCTCTACATAATCTCCTTCACTTTCCACATCCATAACATCACCTGGTTAACTTTCATATTTGCAGCATCAAGCAAGTTCTTTCTTCACACTTTTGCCAAACTGGTCCACAGTCCACTCACCTTTCCACTTTACAATTTCAAATCCCTCCATAAACTGCAGCTAATTCAAAAGACAGCAGCTTGCATCATTACATCATCTTCTTCACACCTGTACATTAACTCCACTGTCACATTCAATATAAATCAATCCTATGATCATACAAGGCCAACAACAGCCATGGACAAAGAGGGACACAAAACCAACACGACACAGATCGCGCATTACAATAATCAGTCTCTGCTTTGCCCGTTATTGCTCACCAATTAATTATCACAACTCATCAGTTTATAAAAAGGCATTAACTTTTTTGAAGTTTATAAAAAGTTATATTTTAGCCCAGTGACCTGTCCAGGATGGACTCTGTGTCCCCACCTCCCTCTCATTGACTGCTGGAGAGTCACCAGCTCCTCCACGGTCCTGTCTTACGTCAAGCCGCGTTCCCCCATGACATGACATAACACCTGTACGGAAATGCAGGTATAGAAAATCCATGGATGGGAGGTTCCATTTTTAAAAGGTTTAGTAAAATTGCTTAAAGTTTATCAGAAAAAAACGTAACTTGCTTTTAAAGATGAACACTTTTCATTAGAAAAATGTTATTAAACTTCCGCGTTAAGTTAAATATTGTTTAAGGTAATCTTGGCTGGTCTAGCTTGTCTGTCTGGCAGGTGATTTTGGGTTGGAGTAAAATCAGTCCATAGACCCACAGGAGACTCGCTGGTGCGACTCGCATCTACAGTGTTGCTTCACGTCGCGCTCCACTCCATGTAAAAATAACAAATAACTACAAGAACTCTGAGAATGGCCTTTCTCTGGTCTCACACAGTTAGAACCTGTTCTCCAGTCCATCTTGTAGCTGCAGTTTATTTGTTTATATTTGATGTAGTTTCCTTAATAATCTGTATGCATCAAAATCCTGGTCATTTTATTTAACGAGTGTCCTTGAGATCGACACTGCTGCATATTGACTGACAGCCGCTCTGACTGCAGCTCTGACTTCTCTGTTAAAGAAAAGCGCAGGTGGAATATATATATATATATATATATATATATATATTTTTTTTTTTTTTTTTACTTTTTCCGAATCAGACCCAGTCAAACTGGGACATCGTTTCACATTCCGACCCTTCTTCTTCAAAAAAAAAATTCATTCATACCATCTGTGGTCAGTTTGAGATGTTCTTTCAAAAGTTAAAATGATTGAACACCGATAAACCTCAGACTGGCGGATCTCTTTCTGATTGGCTAATGCCCTGTCTCTGACAGATTTCATTGGTTGAGTGCAGCTTCTGTTTAAAATCTTGACTCGTTGCAGCGACGGAGAATTTTAACCCCTGATGGTATTACTTATTCAGATCAGAGGGGGGGAGGAATGTATCCCCCCAGGGATAAAACATGAATGACCAGAGGGGGGGACATCACACACAGAGGGGGGGTAAATCCCCCCCAGCAAATCGCACCCAGAGTATGAGCATGTACAGCTCTTAATACTTAGTTGTTCCCCTATAGATTTTCGATGGGGTTATGGTCAGGCGTGTTTTCTGCCCAATTAAGAATCAGGACACCTTAATCCTTAAACAACGTACTGGTAGCTTTGGCATTATGTGCAGGTGCCCAGTCCTTTTTTAGCAATTAACTTTTGTGTCTTGCCCTCCTTGTGCAAGGTGTCAATGGTCGTGTTTTGGACAACTGTCAAGTTAGCAGTCTTCCAACTGAATGTGTCGCCTACAGAACTAGACAGGCACCACTTAAAGGCCTTTGCAGGTGTTTTGAGTTAATTAGCTGATTAGAGTGGAGCACCAGGTGTCTTCAGTATTGGACCTTGTTAGAGAAAAGTGAATGTAATCATTTTAGTTTCATTAAGTTACAGGCATTTGGTTTGTTTTAAGAGTTGGCTTTCAGGGGTGTTCTGTTGTTTTTAACTTCAGACAGGGAGAAAAAATTGGTTCTCCCAGATAAGGAATGTTCAATCTTCTCATTAAACATGACTCAAAAACACAGACTTGTTACAACTCAAAATCATTTTACTCCAAACTTTAAATATTTGTGCCAACTGATTGCCTTAAAGATAATAAGTATTCTTGACATAAAAGTAAAAACAAAACACATCAAAAGTATTTTTCTATTCAAAATTTTTGTATATACCTTTCTGTTGTATTTTAACACAAAATTGTGATGATTTGCTGAGGTTGAATCCAATGTAAGCCAGACATGGAGCTGATGCTTGATGGTTTTATTAAAAAGATGATGGGTTATCTGGGCAGGCAAAAAACGATCCACAGAGGTACAGGACAGACATCCAGGGGAAAACAAAAAGCTGGGGCAGACTCAAAAAACAGGACAGATCAGGTCGGGCAACAGACAGGTAAAGTAACAGAAATACTGAGGTTGAGTGATCTTACCATGAACATATGGGCAGAGATCAGAGGTGACGTTCTGGCACTGGAGACTGATCAGAACGGAGTTAAAAAGGAGGTGAGAACAGGTGAAAACACTGGAAGTTAATTTCAGGCAGGGTGGAAACTGAACAGGTGTGCTGAGTGGTAATTAGATCAGCTCCAGTGCCAGAAACGTTACAAAAATATATTCAATAAAAACAAACAAATAAATAAATAAAAAGTAACAACAAGTCTACTTACTGGACATTTTATTTATATTTTAAGATAAACATAGTAGAAATATTCAAACTCAGAAAAGCTTAAATTACATTAAGACTACAGATTTTTATGTCAGAAATAGCTTATAAAACTCTTAATACAACATTACCAGGGGGCATCAGCAAATCTTGGGTGGTTACCAAAAATCTGAGTTTAAAGAGATTATTTGCCCATATGAAACAATATTTGAAAGACAACAGTAAAAATAAAAATAAATAGAGAATTAAAGAAACATTTGTTAAGGCACACTTTTGGCCATCTGGTTGTAAACCTGCAGTGCAGCAATGTATAACAAATTCCTTATAAATTCTTTACAACCAAATCTGCTAAAATTTCAAAACTGTACAAAGGCAGTGTGTAGTCTTCCTTTGGCTATCTGGTTTAAATCTACCAATTTCAAGCAAGATTAACAATATAATATATAACAATACAGTGTATAAACACTTGATACAGTCCTTCATTAGTTAACAACAATAACATTTAGTTGACAGACAGTGTCTACTTTATGCCATTTGGCTGAAAACCAGTTGAGTAGAGCAGCAACTTTAACCCTAACATTGAACAGTGGTCAACATGGACCTGGCGATTGCGGACTATGGTCTAACAGGATCCACCACTCCTTTTTTGGATCTTGAGTTACATGTATAACATCAGGTCATTTTTAAGAGCCTGCAGCTTGGGTGACAGTTTAGAGTCATCAAGACCAAGCAAGATTTTCTGTGTGAACTCAAAAGTGTTGGTGAGTCCCTTAGGATAGCTGAGGTGTAGTGCATAGATCAGTCCAAACATTACCAGGAAGGCATCAGCAAGCCTGGGAATGTGGACAACCACATCACCTTCTAGGACGACAGAGACTCTCACTGGGTGGTAGTGAACTGGACTTGTAGCATCGTCTCAGTTGTAAGGAGGACCACTGATGCATCCCCCAGGTCTGGTTCAGCCATACCATCCTTAAAAAATGAAAGGGAGATCAGGGAGATCATACACTAATCACATTTACTGAAACTTTGGCTGAGGCAATTTTGATTACAGTTGATTGTCCTGTCATTAAAAAAATATATACCAGTCTGGAAGACCCCTGTTCATTTTGCTGCATTGTGCTCTTGTTTGCTGAGAAAGAGAGCTTACTTTTATGTGTGCCACTGTTAGGCTAATGGCAGCTACTTGATTTTCTTTGCAGGTGACTTTTCTAAAGCCCTACTGGGCAGGCCTGATATCTCTTTACTGAGACTTACCGCACATCATCTAAAAAATTTAGAGACTTCCTCACATAGATAAAAATGGAAGGGCATGGAGAACAGTGGTCCGTCTCGTGTGGACATCTTGTATTAAATAGTGTAAATACTGTTCACTGATCAAAGCCAATGCAAAACAGTCCCAACTAATTGTTGGGACTAATTAAGCCTAGCCACGTAGCCTTTACAGTTCACTGGCGGGGTGACATTGCATGTTAGCTTGCTAACTGTCTAACGGTTAGCCACGTAAAACGGCTAAAGTAACTTACTTTGTCCCATTATATATTATTATTATTATTAGTGTTTTCCCTTTCATCATCAACAAAGACTGGTTGACTTCCTTGGTTTAAGGAATCCATTTGGACTTTAAAATTGTGGACTAACTTGTGTATATATTGTAAATATTAATACAACTCACCAATTTTGCACCATCAAACTGTCTCTGTGTTTTACAATTTGCCACTTCCTCCAGTAGACGAACCTAGTCTTTAAGAAATCACGATCACGTGGGTTGCCCTAGAATGCAACATGGATATGTTCAGAGTCACCTGGCGATATGGTAATATAGAGCTGTGTGTCATCTGCGTAGTTATGGTAAGTTATGGTCCGCTCTGATGAGAAGCTGCCTATTGACACAAAGAAGTCCCTGGTCTTTAGGGAGGACTTGAAACAATTGGGTGCTGTACCAGAGACCTAGCTCTTCAGTCCGTTAAATAATATATCACGGTCAACAGTGTCAAATGCTGCGTTGAGATCCAACAGAACTAGCACTGTGGTTTTTCTACAGTCTGTATTTATGTGTATTTTATTGAACCCTTTGACTAGGGCGGTCTCAGTACTGTGGTGAGCATGCAAACCGGACTGAAAAACGTCAAAGCGGTTGGTCATTGTAGGGAAGCTATTTAACTTTTAAAACACAGGTTTTCAATAATTTTACCCGTTACATGGTTGGAGATTGGTTTGTAAATCCTGTACTGTAATTCACTGCAAGGTATCCTGTAGAGTTACTGCCATTTTTCTGAGCTGTATGAAAACGAAATTTCGTTCTGTATGCACTCTGTGCATACAAAATGACAATAGAGAAAGTCTAAGTCTAAGTCTAAGTCTGCGATTTGTCCAGATTGCTATTTTTTTATCAGTAATTTAATAATTGCTGTTTTTTAAGCCTGGGGGAAAGCTCCTGATGAGAGGGATGAATTTCCTATTTGGATCAGGTCAGATGAAGGTAGGATATCAACACAGCAGGAGGAAAAGCTTAAATGATTTATAATTTGTTGATCTTTTTGTTTATTATTTTTGCGAATAATGTTTCTCCTGCATGTTTTAGTTATGAGTGAAAACTTTGAAGCCTCTCTTTGTAGATTTCATGATAAACATGAAATCGAGGTTTACGCCAGAAAACTTTGCCCACTCTACGACAAAGTTGTCTTTCACATCTCACTAAAGGGGCATTTATCCATGGAGATTTCTTACTACTAGAGACAACCTTCACTTTAATGGGAGAAATGGAATCAATAATGTTGGAAATCTTAGAATGGAAATTATTTACTAACTCATCTATTGTATTTTTGCATTGAAATGAGGTATAATTGATGATTAAAGGTTTCAGCTGTGTTGGCTGTAAAATAACGTTTTGTTACAATATCTGTTTTGCTAAGTGAGAAGACGGAAATTGTACTTTAAAAGATAACAGAGAAATAATCCAACAGGGAGACATCAATTACAGAGATGTTGGAAATATTTACACTCTTGCTGATAATCAAGTCCAGAGTGTGTTCTCAATTGTGAGTTGCTTGTTTGATATGTTGAGTCAAACCAAAGTTATCAAGTATAACACACAGCTTTTTTGCTTCTCTTTTTTTTCAGCTTGTGTAGATATTAATACCGGCCTGCTCCTGCATATCTCTGAAGGCCCATCTTATCCCGGCTTAAGATTTGACAGTAAAGGTGAAACAATTATCAGAGACAAACATGCATATTTAATTCATTAGGAATTTGCAACGGAGACAAAAGTTAAATTTCCATTGCTACCTACATGCTTCTCCCAGGCATTGCAGCTTTTGTCTGATCTACGTTTCGCAAACACATCCTTTTAATAAACTGCCTGCCCCTCCAATCTCTTCAGGAGGGGGTGGTGTCAAATTTGGGGCTATCTGTTCGCACAAAGAGGCTGTTCTTCACGGTTAGGGGTGAAGCCAAATGACCTATCCCGGCCATAAACCCAAGCTGCATGTTTATCTTACCCTCAAAGGGGGAGACAGTCAAAAACCATGCATTCCTCAGTTCTTCCATATGAATACACGATTAATATAACAACTAAGATATTTATTTTCCTCAACAAGATGAAAATTAGATTTCTTTAATCCCCTTTGTTCTCCTATGTTACAACAAATGGGAGAGTTGTTGAATTAAAAACTCGGTGAAAGAAACACTTATATTTCCTTGTTCAACTTTAAATCCTGGATAAATAAAATCTATTTAGATTTATTAAACAGTAAACTATGTCTACAGCTTTTAAAAGGCTTTTGTTCCAACAGCTGAAAAAGCAGTCTAGAACTGTGTTTATTAAATTACCCTGACAGCTATGATGGGTTTGCAATATCTGATCTTCTCATTTCCCTTACCCCCATCCTGCAACCCAGGCTCCTTTGCTACTCTATCTATTGTTCTTCCTCATCATTCGTTCTGTTATTTTCTCTTGCAGTTGACTTAGGATGGACCTCAATCCCCAGGCATGCCTGACCTTTCACTGTGTTATCTAAAAACAACAACGAGAGCAAGACTTGTGCTCAAACAGACAGTATTTCACATTTTTATGAGGGGACCTGTCCACATGCAGTTCCCTGCACAGACACAGGGGGATGCTACAGAGCTACCTAACTGCCTGGTACTTTTTCCTCACATGACGGTATGAAGCATGGGCTTGTTAGAAACAATGAGGAAAAATAAACACTATAATAATGCATGGAAGAACACACAATGAAGGGACATTATTGAGTTATAGTGAATTATTTGAAGAGAAAAGGGAGAATATGAAGACAGATTTTATTGTACAGATCAACGAGAAGGTAGAAATGATGAAAACACATCTCACAGAAAGAGGTTACCATGCTGAAAATCAGTGACCCTTAACACTTTAGAAATATGTTCCACTGTTGACCGAAAGCTTTACTCCATCACACAACAGCCCAGTCATTTATAGATTCTGCAGAGGAGGCTTTTAACGTGTTCTGACAGGTTGCTGCTGTTTTAATGTTTCCAGCAGACTAAGAACACTGAAGAATCCTTCTTATATCAAGCATATGATATGGTAAGGATAACTATGTAAGACATTTTCATTTTCTTAGCTCCTGATTACACACTGTCACAAAGACTCTGAAGCCTCCTTCCCATTTGACTAAACTCCATTACTGACCATTAACATCTGGCTACTGCCATCAGTGGTTATGTGTGTTCTCACCATTCAGTTGCAGGTCAAATAACTCAGAGGTTCACAGAATCAGAGTAATAAATTTATTCTCGAGTTAAAACAGAACTTGGTGACAAATTATAGAAAATTATATCAAAGTATTTTTTCCTGGGACATCTTAGTGGAAGAAGAGAGATTATGTAAGGCCACTGTCAGAGTAAACTTTAAATTTACTGCTAAAAAAGTCTAAAGCCAACTTTTGTAGCAAATATTTAGTATTTAGTTAATGTGTCCAACAGATCAAAGATCAAAGTGACTTGTGGAGTTCCATTATGGGCAGTTATGTGGGCAATTATGTTAGGAGCTCAGCCTTCTAGTTTTTCTGGTGGAGCAGGTGTTAAAGTGACATTCACGTATGTCAGTATAAACTCAGCAGGGATGGCTTTCTCGAGACCGGATTTGGCCTCAAGGCCGTTTTTTCCTGGTCCCGGTCTCGACTTTGTACTGTTGGGTCTCGAAAAATTTTGGTCGAGGCTGGTCCGAGATTGATCACAGTGCCTCTCTTCTTGTGCTCCCGATGCATGGGGCACAAATACTGTCCAAGGACAACATTGGCACGACACCAGAATCCAGTCAAAACTGCCTCTTGGCTCTCCCACTCAAAAAGTTGGATTTATTTCACCAGCATTGGGGGGCATGACCCCCTTACCTTTAGAGATCCCGATCAGGCTTTGGTTTCCCGGGTAAAAAAAAGCCTGAGGTTTTTAGGTGTGTTTCCATTAGCTAGGGGCCATTTATGTATAACAGGCCCAAAGACGTATGGGACATTGTGATGAAAAATTGCAGTACCACTCCGGTCCAGCGGGTGGAGTCAAGAAGACAGCGGTCAAACATACAAGAGCAGAGAAGTTGTATCCATATCATGCCCACTGAGCTATATTATACACTGGAGTGCTGATTTTGCCGAAAAACTGGAGTCACATATTCCCTAGTTACTGTGGGAAAATAGGGAGTACCAATATGGCGGCTGGTGGCTTCAAAGCAACTCGTTCTAACAGCGGGCTGTTAGCACTCCAGTGTATAATATAGCTCAGTGGTCCTGCCCCTCAGGCTGCCATTCATCCGGACACCGGAGAAACAGGAGGACAATGTGCAACTGATGACGTTACATTTCCTTAGCCCCTTTTACACCGTCCTCAACCCCATTTTTCACTGCCAGGCTCCACTCTATTCTACTCCAGTTGGCATAAATAAATAAAAATGAAACACAACTTCAGTAGAGGGCGGGGACCTTGGCGTTCCGATCCTTGGCTGCAGAAGCTGGCTCTTGAGACGTGGAATGTCACCTCTCTGGTGGGGAAGAAGCCTGAGCTAGTGCGCAAGGTTGAGAGGTTCCGACTAGAGATAGTCGGACTCACCTCGACGCACAGCTCTGGCACTGGAACCGGTCTCCTTGAGAGGGGCTGGACATTCTTCCACTCTGGAGTTGCCCCTGGTGAGAGGCGCCGAGCTGGGGTGGGCATACTTGTTGCCCCACATCTCTGTGCCTGCACGTTGGGGTTCTCCCCAGTGAATGAGAGGGTGGCCTCCCTCCGCATTTGTGTGGGGGGGACGGGTTCTGACTGTTGTTTGTGCTTATGCACCAAACAGCAGTTCAGATTACCCACCCTTTTTGGAGTCCTTGGAAGGGGTACTGGAGAGTGCCCCTCCTGGGGACTCCCTCGTTTTGCTGGGGGACTTCAACGCTCACGTGGGCAATGACAGTGGGACCTGTAGGGGCGTGGTTGGCAGGAATGGCCCACCTGATCTGAACTCGAGTGGTGTTCTGTTGTTGGACTTCTGTGCTCGCCAAGGATTGTCCATCACGAACACCATGTTCAGGCATAAGGGTGTCCACATGTGCTCTTGGCACCAGGACATCCTAGGCCGCAGTTCAATGATCGACTTTGTTGTTATTTCATCTGATCTGCGGCCGCATGTCCTGGACACTCGGGTGAAGAGAGGGGCGGAGCTCTCCACCGACCACTATCTGGTGGTGAGTTAGCTCCGATGGTGGGGGAGGAAGCTGGTCAGACCTGGCAGGCCCAAACATATTGTGAGGGTTTGCTGGGAACATCTAGCAGAGTCCCCTGTGAGACAGAGCTTTAACTCCCACCTCCGGGAGAACTTTAAATACGTCCCGAGGGAGGCGGGGGACATTGAGTCTGAATGGACCATGTTCCGCGCCTCTATTGTTGAGGCGGCTGGTCGGAGCTGTGGCCGCAAGGTTGTCGATGCATGTTGCGGCGACAACCCTCGAACATGCTGGTGGACACCAGTGGTGAGGGAAGCCGTCAAGCTGAAGAAGGAGTCCTACCGGGCTTTATTGGCCTGTGGGACTCCGGAAGCAGCTGATGTGTACCGGTAGTAGAAGCGGCAGCCGGCTCGGCTGGTCACCTAGGCAAAAACTTGGGTGTGGGAAGAGTTCGGAGAGGCCATGGAGAAAGACTTTCATACGAAGCGATTCTGGTCCACTATCTGCTGTCTCAGGAGGGGGAAGCAGTGCAGTACCAACACTGTTTACAGTGGGGGTGGTGCTGCTGACCTCGACTCGGGATGTCGTGCGTTGGTGGGCATAAAACTTGTAAGACCTCCTTAATCCCACCAACACGTCTTCCATTGCGGGAGCAGAGCCTGAGGACTCTGGGTCGGGTTCTCCCATCTCTGGTGCTGAGGTTGCCGAGGTTGTTAAAAAGCTCCTCGGTGGCAAGGCTCCGGGGGTGGATGAGATTTGCCCTGAGTACCTTAAGGCTCTGGATGTTGTGGGGCTGTGTTGGTTAACGCGGCTCTGCAGCATTTCGTTGACATCAGGGGCAGTTCCCCTGGATTGGCAGACTGGGGTGGTGGTTCCCCTATTTAAAAAGGGGGACCAGAGGGTGTGTTCCAACTACAGAGGAATCACACTCTTAAGCCTCCCTGGTAAGGTCTATTCAGGGGTTCTGGAAAGGAGGGTCCATAAGATAGTCAAATTATGGATTCAGGAAGAGCGGTGTGGTTTTCGTTCTGGCCGTGGAACACTGGACCAGCTCTACAGTCATGGCCAAAAGTATTCAGAATGATTCAAATGTTAATATTTACAAAGTCTACTGCTTCAGTTTTTATAACAGCAATTTGCATATACTCCAGAATGTTATAAAGAGTGATCAGCGTAACAGCAATTAATTGCAAAGTCAATATTTGCCTAGAAAATGAACTTTATCCCCCAAAACATGTTTCAATGTCATTGCAGCCCTGTCTTAAAAGGACCAGCTAACATGGTTTCAGTGATTGCTCCATTAACACAGGTGTGGGTGGTGATGAGGACAGGGCTGGAGATCAATCTGTCATGACTAAGTAAGAATGACACCACTGAACACTTTAAAAAGAGGCTGGTGCTTGGCATCATTGTTTCTCTTCTGTGAACCATGGCTATCTCTAAAGAAACACGCACAGTCATCATTGCACTGCACAAAAATGGCCTAACAGGAAAGAGAATGGCAGCTAGAAAGATTGCACCTCAGTCAATCTATGGCATCATCAAGAACTTCAAGGAGAGAGGTTCCATTGTTGCCAAAAAGGCTCCAGGGCGCCCAAGAAAGACCAGCAAGCGCCAGGACCGTCTCTTAAAAGTGTTTCAGCTGCGGGATCGGGCTACCAGCAGTGCAGAGCTTGCTCAGGAATGGCAGCAGGCAGGTGTGAGTGCATCTGCACGCACTGTGAGGCGGAGACTCTTGGAGCAAGGCCTGGTATCAGGAGGGCAGCAAAAAAGCCACTTCTCTCCAGGAAAAACATCAGAACAGACTGATATTCTGCAAAAGGTACAGGGGGAGGACTGCTGAGGACTGGTATAAAGTCATTTTTTTCTGATGAATCCCCTTTCCCATTGTTTGGGACATCTGGAAAACAGCTTGTAGGGAGAAGACGAGATGAGCGCTACCACCAGTCTTGTCTCATGCCAACTGTAAAGCATCCAGAAATCATTCATGTGTGGGGTTGCTTCTCAGCCAAGGGAGTGGGCTCTCTCACAGTCTTACCTAAAAACACAGCCATGAATAAAGAATGGTACCAGAATGTCCTCCGAGAGTGTTATGCCATAATAACACCATGATAAATAATTGATCTCAGATTGGATTCTGAACAGTAGGGAAGAGGTGACAAAAATAATTATATCCTGCTGCAAAGGATACACAGGCAGAGAGCCCGCGGGGACGGCCCCTCCTTCTCTCACCAGGGGTCCTGCTGCTATAAAACCTTCCTCCCAAAGAGCCCTCTTCACTTCTGCAGACCTCTTCAGCTCTACAGCAGCCCTCTCTGACCACCTCTCCCTGGAGCAGACAAATAAGGCCTGGACCATGAGGGCCTGGTCGGCCCTGACCGGCACACAACCCAGCAGTTGAGGGAAGGTGCTTAGGCCTCGTTGGTGGCGAGACCGTCTAATTCTGTATTCAGAGCAAATGCTTTTTGAGCATCAAGGGCATCGAGTTTACATTACAATCAGAGAGATTCCATTTTATTGGCAGATTTTCAGACTGGAAAAAATAACTTTATTTCTTATCACTGATACATTTTAATCTCCTGAATGATGGCCACTAACCTGAGATAGATGGACAGATGCTCTTCAGCTGAAATGGAGCACCTGTAGTTGTCCTAGCTTGAGATGCGGGCATCGATGCCGGTCAACAGGTTGTCAAACGGGCTCACGTGAGCTGTAAATAGCACTGAGACCGACTCTCTTCTACATGCAGCTCCTGCAGTAAGTGGTGAAGCTCAAACTCAAAACGCCTCTGAGTTTGCTGGTGAATCCAGACACAGCACAGAGGCGTCCAGTGACAAGGTTCTGTAGCTTCATTCAGTAAATAAAGCTAAGCCACTGTCTCGATTTCATCCGCAATCTTACAAACAGTAAGAGAAAAAGAACAAGGTACTTCCTCTGAACGGGAGTCACTTTGCCAGAGGCTCAACACTGATGGGTTTTATGTGCACAAGCGTTCAAGTTGAGCATTTGGATGGCTCTTTGATGCTCAAAAAGCATTTGGTATGAACACAGCCGAATTCTTAAGATTCAGCCTTGGTCCTTGGCCTTGGGGGCCCGGTCTTGGTCTTGGTCTCTGAATAACCGGACTTGACTATATCACTGAAACTCAGTAAGCATGATCTTAAATAGCACATTGCAGGACTGCAGTTTCTGAGTCTGATGTTTTGTAAGACACTTCCAAGTTTCAGTATTGGACGCTTCAACAAAAATACTCTATGAACAATTACCACAAGGCAACAGTTAGGGCTGCACAGATTAGTGAAAAATTGTCAATGCAAAAATTCCTGCGTTGACGGGTCATTTAAAATATATAAAAATTGCTGCGGTAGTTTAAATCACAAGCAGTTCACTACGACTCCAGCAGAGGCCAGTATAGCGTCAGTTCCCTGATGAGCAAAAAGCACCCCTATCCCATGACCCTCTCACATGACTGCCGCTCTATGCAGTATTGGGCGAATGAAGAAGGTACTAAAGTTGTTAAAGTTTCTAAAATTTCTTTGATACAACATTTACTTTTAGATTCAATTTAGGCAAGGATTTGGCAGTGTAAAACTGAAATATCTGCTTGGTTTAACAAGATATGGCTTAGTTGTGAAAAGCAAGAACTTTTTGTCCGTTCTTGCACTTCACCCAGCTGTAGCTGAGTGGGTGATCCAGTTTTTTAGCCATGGAGTAGGAGGCCTCGAGAGGCAGACTGTTTTGAATCTACCACAGCAATTCAATCCGATGATATCTAATGGTTATTATTGGGTTTATTTCAGTGTTTATTTATTACTAAGATTAATGGTTGAAAATAAAGTGAAGCAACATGATGGAATAGTTTTATTTAACTTTAATGTCTAAGTAGGGTGACGGAGTTTATTTGAAAATGAATAATTCACTCGTATTTAATATTGATGCTGGGAATATTGCCTAATTAAAGAGAACAAGCCTGACTGCAATCATATTAATATGGTCCCCATTTTTACAGTAGGCCATATATTAAAACCTTTTTAAACAAGGTTGAAAGATTTTTTGAAAAACATTTTTATAGAAAAGAAATCTACTTTGATTGAAATATTTAAAATAAACAAATTCAGTTCAATTTAAAATATTGACAAGAGGCAATAAAGAGGCGTTCAAAGGTGTGTAGACAAGAACAGGTGAGTCAAAATATTTTTTACAAGCAACTGAAGTGATGATGGAGATCATACAAAAAATAACTGCCATTAGTCGACTAATAAAAAAAAAATCAATGGATTATTGATTAAAATAATCATTAGTTGCAGCCTTGCTACAGTGCCTCAACCCCAATACACCAAGACAATTGCTCACATTATAGTTAATGGTTTAAACTGTTTGGTGATATCATGCCAGAGACGCCACTGGATAAGTTAGGTGGGGCACAAAAACTCAAAACCTTTTTTTGTGATGCATACAGCCTGACTTTGATCCATGTTAAATTAAACAGATAAATTAGCATAAAACAACACACAAGATAATCTATTTTATATAGGCTAAATGTAATTTATTTTTCATATATAAAATTATAAATAAAGGCTCACTCATAATGTTCATTTATTGAACAGAAAAGATTCTCTATAATCCTTCAATGAGCTAACAAGGACAACCAACACTAGATTAATATTTACTTTTAGTTTACGATTTCCTATGTTTTATTTTGCTTAAATTTCCTATATTTTATTCTAACTATTTTTTTACTTGCTTTTAATCTGTTTTTATTTTCCAATGTTTTAATCATGTAAAGCACTTTCCATTGTCTTTGTATTGAAAAGTGCTATACAAATAAAGTTGCCTTGCCTTGCCAAGATGGTCGTACACTATCCAGTAGAACATAAATGTAACGTGTGCAGTTCCAGTATTTTGACTGGACAATCCAAGCTTAGGGCTGTAGACTCTGTTCCCCACGGCTGTCCAATAAGAGCGTGTTAGGCAAGCACACAAACATTGGTGGGCCGGCCCCAATATCAAGGCGCCTTAAGAGGATTTAGCTTACTGAACTTGTCAGTTTTCTGGCAAACTTAGATATATAGACACAAATGTTTAAAACAGAATTTTATTGGTAAGGGAATCTGTCTTTTTTTACAATATTACTCTATAAAGAACAATCCATAGATCCCCACAGCGACATCTGGTGGGGCCAGACACTGGCTGCAAATACATTGACGCTACAGGTGATATCTACAAAGCTGTTTAAATCAGAAATATCTTTAAGGGAGCTGTGACTCAGAAAGAAGTACAGAAGAGCAGATCTTCACCACCAATGTTGTAAGAATGATTTACAGCTCATCAATTTTGAATCAGACAGGTATTTACTTTGTTGTTACTTTCCTATGTTTGTCTCATTCAAGTACCACTTCACAATATTAATGAAAATGAAATTAGAATGTCTTTTTGTAATCAGTTATATTGTGTCAGAGCTGTACCTTTCCTAGAACTAATATTGATGGAATGATGAGGTTTCAGTTCAACAATAAGTCATGGGTCAACAAAGAATACCTAACATTCAAGAATTGTATTCATATGCACATTTTTGCATTTCTTATGCTGAAACTATGACTCAATTGAGTTTGGGGGGGACAGCTGGAGGGGTGGTTCCTGTGGCTAACTGTGACAAATGGGGCATGTGTATGTTTGTGTGCTTGTGTGGTGGACCTTGAAGATAGACAGTCATCCAAATAACCGGTATGGAGTGGACCGGCTACCCCCAGGTAAGAGGAGTCTGGCCACAGCACTAGTTTTGTCCTAAATGGAAATGTCAAGAGTTCGTGTGCCTGTATGTGGTTTTCTTCTTTAAAGCCAGGACTCAATGTTCTTGCATTCTGAGAAACTTTGGATGCTGTTTGTTTCTGCATGTAAATTTTTAGCAGAGGAGGCTGAGTGGCCTGAGGCTACTGCTGTCAGAGAAATTGACTGATGTATGTGCATTCACACACACACACACACACACACACACACACACACACACACACACACACACACACACACACAGAACTCTTAGAGTGTGTGTGTGTGTGTGTGTGTGTGTGTGTGTGTGTGAGACTCAGGTCTAGTGAGTAATAGCATATACACGAGTAAGGGAGTAAGGAAGGCAGACAAGACAAGGCATCTAATTCAACATGACCACAGCACGAGTCTAACAACTGCCATCATCTTCACTTTTATTTATATATATATATATATATATATATATATATATATATATATATATATATATATATATATATATGTCAAAATAACGCGTTATTTTCGATTAATTAATTTTAAGAAAAATAACGCATTAAAAAAAAATAACGCAAATTAATCGTATAGGGTAGTTCACTGCTATTGTTTTCATCCGGGTTTTTTTGCGCCTGCGCGCCGGACTAGAAGGCAGAAAGCGAGCACAGCGGCAGACGCAAACAGAGCAAAGGACGTATTTTTCTTCTTTAGGTGACGTATCACAAGATCGTTTTAAGAGTAAGCTGATGGTTGATGGTATCAGATTGCCAGATACCATCCAGATAGCAGGTCTGTGAATGCTGGCCAAACGATTTAGTCCGGCCAGATGGCCAAATGCATTATCATTATTCAATGGCTGTGTCTCCTCGCTGCATCGATCGATCTGCACCAGATTTTTTGTGAGTAGTGGGCGAGTGCTGCCCAACGCGTTCGTGTGTATCGCCCGGTGGACGGGCGGGGAAAATGCGTGACAGCTTCTGCGGTGGCTGGCGGCCGGCAGTGCGCGAAGGCGCTTGGCTGCAGGGCCGATTGACGCTGCTTGCGGCTTTAATTAGTTAAGCAGAACAATGACCAGTGCAAAATTAAGTTGTATTTACCGGAGATGAAGTGTAGACTGCAAATTCTGTCGGGGTATGATGGCTCCCACAGTCGATTGGGATTTGTCTGCCTGGGTCCTTTTTCACTTTACTGTTGTAAAGTGTTGATATTGAGGGGAGTGTTCATTTATTTTCAGTGTGTCCCCTACGTTACTGTGTGCCACATGTGCCACAACGACATGTTAAAACGTCTGAAGGCATGAAATGTGAATAAGAGTTTTTGAACTTTAATTTATCTAATGCTGATTATTCATTGAATCATTTGAATTTAAATATTTAAAATACTTTCACAGCAAAAATGATATGCGATTAATTTAGATTAATTGATTACAGAGTATGTAATTAATTAGATTAATTTTTTTAATTGAATATATATATATATATATATATATATATATATATATATATATATATATATATATATATATATATATAATTTTATTTTTAGTTATTTTATTCCACTTACCTGGAACGAACTCCCAGAAAAGTTCGAAAACCCTGAGTTCTTTTAAATCAAGGCTAAAAACCTATTTGTTTAGAGTTGCCTTTGAATGTTAATGTTGAAGTTATATATTTGTTGTAGTCCAACTTGTCTTATATGTTGACATACTACCACTATTCCACCGTAATATACGTTCTTCAGTAATGTTTTCTTTTATTTGTTTTGTTCAAAAATGTACTTTATTATATTCATTCATTACACAAAGACTGATATATATCAAGCATTTATTTATTTTAGTTGTGATGATTATAACTGACAACTAATGTGAAGGTGAAGACACCTGGTGCCCCATTTTAATCAGCTAATGAACTCAAAACACCACAGACTGATGGACTCCATGCCATGCTGCATTTATGCAGTAAGCCAAGGAAAAAGAGCCCTGACTAAGTATCAAGTGCTGTACATGCTCATACTTTTCAGTTGACCAACATTTCTGGAAATTCTTTTTTTTGGTAGTGGTCTTAAGTAAAATTTACTTTTTCTGAGATACTGAATTTAGGACTATTTTTAGTTGTCAGTTATAATCATGGAAATTAAAATAAATATACTATTGAAATCTGTGAATGAATATAATATACTGATTTTTTTTATTATTACCAGTACATGTATGTTACTACCGTCTTATGGTAAGACGGCCTCTAGTTCTTCCTGTTTCATTCACTACGGCCCGTCTCACCCAGTTCGTAGATTTGGCAGCAAAGGAAGAAATCAATTATCAGAGACAAAACACTTAGAATATCCATCCATCTATCCATTTTCTAACACGCCTATCCCTTGTGGGATCAGGAAGGGTGCTGGTACCTATTTCCAGTTATCAGTGGGGGAGAGGCAGGGTACACCTTGGAAAGGTCGCCAGTCTATCGCAGCACTTAGAATATACATATATTTATTACAATTGGAATTCCATGGGGGAGACACACACTTACAACTTGTCCTAACACAGTGTTTTCATAGGCAAAACAGATCCACATTCCAATATCCAACAGGGTGCCAGGTTCTTGATATATTTACTAGGAGTTTACTAAGTGTTAGGATATCAACAAGGTCAAGTGGAACGAGCTGTTTATCCCAGAACTGCATGGCACACTTAGATGGCACTGACCCAAAAGATTGGCACATATCTATCAGATACCACCCTGGAGGTGACACAGCTTCCCTGCTGATGTCACAGTTTGGATGTGTACCGCCCTTGTATGGGTGTGTCCCGAGATCCCTTTATAATGTTTGTGTGATGAGCACTCGAGGCCTCCTGCCGATCAGGGGCCCATCAGCGCTGGTGTGACTGTAACTATTTCTCTGTCTTTACCTAGATAAAATATAACTAAAAGCATACTTGTCTGTTTTATGCGTCCTACATTCAAGGTAATAGAAGGTGGGGGTCGCCTGACTGGGTAAAACGAGCTGGGTCCACCGAGGGTGCTTCACCGTAGACACGGCACGGTGAAACAATAACAAAATTGGTGTTTCCCGCCCGGACCCAAAAGGCGGCGTACCACCTTCCGTTTTCCGGCCAGGACGTCATTCCGGAAGAAAAACACACAGCGTGCGGCCGCATAAAAGGTAAGGAGATTTCATTCATCTCCTAGTGTCTTTTTCTTCCTGGAGGGCCGACTTTTTGTACTACTAAAGGCAGAGAGAAAGGTTTGAGGATAATTGTTTGCAAACGTGTCGATAAGAACTTGGGATTTGCGTGCGGTCACAGAGGTGAGAGTCCGGGAACCCTTGGCCAGGGTTCCGAAAATACTGTGCACCTTGAGAATTTAGGGTTTAAAAGGTCCCCTTGTTAGGCACAGAGGAAAATACGTGTTCCTCTGTGTTTAGCATAAAAGCAGCCATTCTGACAGACACGCCATTACGCGTGGCTTTTAAAAGATCAAAAAGCCGTTGGATTTTTGGTTTCGATAGTTCCAGAAGTTCTCTTAAAGAACTTTAAAAAGCAGCTAATCCAATTATATGTGCCTATAGAACGCGTAAGAGTTGGATTTTTGGTTTCGATAGTTCCAGAAGTTCTCTTAAAGAACTTTAAAAGCAGCTAATCCAATTATATGTGCCTATAGAACGCGTAAGAGTTGGATTTTTGGTTTCAATGGCTCCAATAAAGTTCTCTTAAAGAACTTTAAAAGCAGCTAATCCAAAGATATTTGAAAAAGGTAAGTTAAAGGGTACCTACAGAGCGCATAAGAGTTGGATTTTTGGTTTCAATGGTTCCAAAAAAGTTCTCTTAAAGAACTTTAAAAGCAGCCAATCCAAAGGTATTTGAAAAAAGTACGTACAGAGTTAACTAAAGCTTGGCCAGAAAGTGTGTGGGTGTGTGTGTGTGTGTGTGTGAGACACGTTACTATCTTTGAGCCGTGGAAGTGAAGGGTAAGGGCCTTCTCATCCTGAGTACACTGGCTCATTGAAACTGCCGTGTAAAAACACAATAATAAGGCATATAGGAACATAATAAGTTTTGGTGTCTGAGAGATAAAAAATAAGCTCTCATTGGACCGGGGTCAGGACGCTGTCCCAGCAGGTTGGCCAAGACGTGTGAGTGCTGGAATGGCTGAGAGTCAGGCAGAAAATGAGCTCCAGGGGGGTTCTTTAGGAACACTGCTGGAGACAGGAAAAAGGAGCATAATGGCAAACTTCCCACACAAAGATGCTGAAAACCATTTAAAACAATTTGAGGAGTGGTGTGAAAAAAATGAGGAGAGACGGGGTTTTTGGTGATACAGAAGGGTCACCACCAGAGGCCCAAATGTGCACTTACTATTTACAGATGTTAAAAAATAGATTAGCCCTAGCACAAGTAGAAACGGGTGATGCAGGTGAGTTTGCTCGAGAAAAAATACCAAAAAGAGGAAATCAAAATAGCAGGCTTGATAAAACTAACTGAACTGTATTTCAGCATGTGCTTCTCAGGCCTCGACAAACAACAAGAGAGTGAAAATCTGCAGGGGGTAAGGGAATCATCTTCTTCAAACAAGAAGGTAAGTACACAACTATGCAAAACAATCTGCATGGTGATAAGGGAGAACTGTTATCCAAGGCCAGGAGTGTGGTGACTTCATCAGACCCTTCGGTGCAGGTGCCTGGTATGGTGTTATGTGGGGGACAGATAAGCTGTGACGTAAGACCCAGATGTAACCTGCATTCTAGCGAAACTGATCTTTCTTTACCTGCAACAAAACAAAGTGTGCAACTGCCATTGTTTCAGACTCACAGTGCTACAGGACAGGTGAATGCAGCTGTTTACAGCCCTCTTTCATGTGCTGACAACGTTCATCTGAGGCACATGTTCCCTGATCCCAGAAAAGGGGCGCACCTTTGGATCCAAGCATTCGTGGAGACTTTAAGCGGGTATGTATTGGCTATTGGTGATGTGAGGACTGGCTTATCAGCATACCTGGAACCACAAGAGGTACATGCGGTTGAAGTCTCTGCTGGAACTGACGTACTAGGAACAGCTGCTCCTTTGGCCCCAGTGGCACGGCAACTTTGGAGCACATTGAGGACATTTTTATCCAGTAAGTACGGATTCTGGCCTTTTTAAATGACACTACACGTTGGGCAGGGGAGACGGCTTCAGCATATGTGAACAGAATGTTGAAAGTTTGCGCGCAAGCTGTCTGTCTGATATTGTTGCCTTCGTCATGTCTTGTACAATATATTGTGTCTGTTGAAATGAGATTATTGAGTCAGAGTGAGTGGGGGAGAGACTGCTTGGATCCGCGGATATTGAGTGTGTCTGTGTGTGTGTGTGCAAATGGGTCTTTGTGTGTAAGTGAGGTTACAGATAAATGTATTTGTGTTTTGTTTTGTTTTGGGGGTTTTTTGGCGCAGGGGGGTGTTCAAAGTGCAACCAGTTGGTCGGGGCAGTTGGATTAATAAGAAAAAGAAAAGCGAAAGTTTTTAATAAAATAAAAAATAAAAAGGAAACGGAAACGGAACTAAAAGGGCGTTGCACCGGGGAAGCGTTTACGTGGGGACCGACTGGGACTTCCGTTGTGGATAAAATTGTTCGTAACTATTAAATGCAACGTATAACTTTCAAAAAGGGGTAAGCGTCCAGGTGTCTGCGAGACACAGAGTTGTATCCTTGCGGGGCTGAAGAGTAAAACCGTGTTTGGACGAAACATTCGGGGGTCGTAGCCAGCGCAAGCTCTCCACTTTTAAACTAAGCGGGAACTTAACACGTTGAAAATACATCTTTCGGCGTTGCTATAGACGTTTAAAAACTATGAAAAACATAGAACTATTTAAGACAGTCAGAAAAAGCAGGCCTGCACGTGTTTGTCTGTCTGAATGTCATCTTTGTATGTAAATGTATGTATTTGTGTATCGTATGTAACTAAACGTTCGTCTGTGTGATGTTCATGGTTTCAGAATGTTCATTTGTTTTGGGAGAACAACAGTATTCCAACAGTAAACAAGGCCTGGTGTCTGCCAACCATCTCAACAGAGCATTTTCCTGGGGATAAAATGCTTCTTGCCTGAAAAAGGACAGGACACTCATTACCATCCAACTAAATCGTTTTTGTCCATGCGGAGGAACCAAGAAGAGGACTGGGGATGAAGAAGCCAGTGAACTCTGATTCCTTATGCTTCAACGGGAGGAGTTGCCTGAAGAGACCCTAAGCGCGATTAGATTATTTTCTGCCTTGTGCCTGAATGGCCTGAAGGCTTCCTTAACTTTGCGTTATTGACGTACAGACTCTTTTTATATCACAAACCTGATTTTTTCCTTTCTCTTCTCCACTGACTTCCATCACCATGTTTGATTTTATGTGTTATGATGTTTATACTGTGATGTTGCAATATGTTGATCATTATGGCTTTATGACTAAGAATGAAAACTCTCTGTTACAGACACACACACCAAGACCTACAGTTCTTGCAATCTTTTTGCTTTGTTATATAGAGAACCAGGATCTGATGGCTATCACAGATCCATAAATTACTTGGTAAGGCTAATTTTTAGATTCAATACAGGGTGTCTTCTTGCTCAGATTGGCCCAGAGTGGGATTCCCCTAGACTGGGCTCCATCACTTTTTTGCCATTTCTTAGAGATGGTTTTTTGTGATGAAGACTCAGCCTGCCCTCTGATGCCCCCTACTGGTACTCTTGGATTTGTGTGGTATGAAGGCGATGGATCGTTGTCCATAGGAATGGAGAGTGGAGGACCGAGTAGGAGGTTTCTTGGGGTGGGGGTAGAGTAGACGAATTTGGCCTTGATTAAGGTACACCTTTAGCTTATATAGTCTAAAGTAAACTTAAAATAATGTGCGCATAGGAACCTAAAACAGGCCTAGCTCAAATAGCTGAACCCTAAATTGTAGTTAAAATGCTTGGACTGTGGTGTTGAGTAAAAAATGCTGAATTATGATGTATTCATGCTGAGTGATGCTAAGATGTTTCCATTGTGGTTTGTCCGGCCCTTTTTCTTGGAACTGTTTTCGTTGTGATGTGCCTTTGGGGCACACCAACAGGGGGGGCTAACGGACAACTGGACTGTTTTTACAAAGTGCTTTTCAGTCACACCAGCAGAGATTGTGTGACCCCAGAGACTGAACCGCACTATCGACTGCCGTGGAGATCACAGATGGATGGACTCTGGAAGCCGGAAGCTGACGTGCGTGGATTGCTTGGACTGGACGGAATGACCGACTGTTCTGGGAGAGGGACAGACTGAGAGTTGTCGTTCCACTGGTTGATCATCTTTGGTGATGTGCCATAATGACACATCATCAGGGGGTCTGTTAGGATATCAACAAGGTCAAGTGGAACGAGCTGTTTATCCCAGAACTGCATGGCACACTTAGATGGCACTGACCCAAAAGATTGGCACATATCTATCAGATACCACCCTGGAGGTGACACAGCTTCCCTGCTGATGTCACAGTTTGGATGTGTACCGCCCTTGTATGGGTGTGTCCCGAGATCCCTTTATAATGTTTGTGTGATGAGCACTCGAGGCCTCCTGCCGATCAGGGGCCCATCAGCGCTGGTGTGACTGTAACTATTTCTCTGTCTTTACCTAGATAAAATATAACTAAAAGCATACTTGTCTGTTTTATGCGTCCTACATTCAAGGTAATAGAAGGTGGGGGTCGCCTGACTGGGTAAAACGAGCTGGGTCCACCGAGGGTGCTTCACCGTAGACACGGCACGGTGAAACAATAACATAAGCTAAGCATCAAGAACAATAAAAAACTGAACCAAAACCAATTCTGTCTCTTAGGCCCCTCCATCAAAGCACACATCTGATAAGGTGGAGGAACAAATGTGCCCTTCTCCATAGTGGCTATGATAAACCAAACAGCAAGCAAACGATTACAGGAAACACAACAACACCCACACAAGATCATAATTGCCAAAAACACAGATAAAAACCCATCCTAGAAATAATTAAATTCCTATGCTAAACAAAATACTCTGTATTCAAACAATTAACCCCCTTCTATCCAGGAGTTTCCTTTTCCCTTAAGAATGAGATATCCCAATCTAGAAATTGAAAATTTACCCTTAGAATTATTATATCCTATAGATCACAAATTGCCTTGAGGGACCCTCAAGAGCCAAAAAAGGCACATCATGTCATAAAGGCATAGAGGCATATATTCTTTTAAATTGTATAAAGTGACTGAAACTGTGCCTCCTGTAAGGCAAGGCAAGGCAAATTTATTTATATAGCACAATTCAGTACAGAGACAATGCAAAGTGCTTTACATGATTAAAATATAGGAATAAAAGCAAGTAGGGATAGAATGTAGAAACAAAAAAGAACATTTAAAAACAGTAAAACAGTTTAACTAGAACATTCAAAGGCAATTTTAAACAAATGTGTTTTTAATCAGGCTCAGGCTTTCCGCACTTTTACAGTTTTCTAGAAGTTTGTTCCAGATAAGTGGAGCATAGGAACTAAATGCTGCTTCTCCGTGTTTAGTTCTGGTTCTAGGTATGCAGAGTAGGCTGGAGCCAGAATACCTGAGTGGTCTGGATGGTTGATACACTGATAACAAGTCTGTGATGTATTTAGGTGCTAAGCCATTCAGAGATTTATAGACTAACAGAAGGATTTTAAAGTCTATTCTCTGAGATACAGGGAGCCAGTGTAATGACTTTAGAACCGGGGTTATGTGCTCTATTTTCTTAGTCTTAGTGAGGACGCGGGCAGCAGCGTTCTGGATCAGCTGCAGCTGTCTAATCCACTTTTTAGGCAGACCTGTAAAAACACCGTTGCTGTAATCAATTCTACTAAATATAAACGCATGGATTAGCTTTTCCAGATCCTTCTGAGCCATTAGTCCTTTAATCCTGGAAATGTTCCTCAGGTGATAAAAAGCCGACCTTGTAACTGTCTTTAGATGCTTTTGGAGGTTCAGGTCTGAGTCCATCACTACTCCCAGATTTCGGGCCTGATTAATGGTTCCTAGCTGAAGCGACTGAAGCTGTGTGGTAACTTTTGATCTCTCCTCTATTTGTCCAAATGTTATTACTACTGCCACCGGGATAGAGTGCCTCATATATTTCCTATTTGTCATACAAAAGATGCTAATTAAAAAGTGAAACTGTTCCCTGTCTGGACTAGAAAAGCATCTATAGCGGCTTTCACGGGAGTTCCTCAGTGCTTCCTCTCTCCTTGATGGAAATTTTTGATTACATTTTTACTAAACAAGTGTTACAATCTCCCTTATTGAATAGCCTATAGATGGAGATTCTTATTCATAAGGAAACTGAGATCCAATCTAACCAATAGCTAGATACGCTGCATTGCCTAGCTTTTTTAAGTCTGTTTTAGAAAGTGCAATTATTTGCTCATTTGCTGAAAGAACCGATCCAGAAAGCTGGTCCTGTGCTGAGGATCCACTACCGGAACCGCTGAGCTGATTGTCCAGAAAAAAATGCTGCATAAGCTACTGAAGATAATGGATAACTTCCTCCTCTCCAAAACACAGTGAAGAATCAAAAGAGCAAGGGACTTCTTCATGTTCTTTAAGATGATAGCTCCTGAAGATCCTTCCTGCTAGCAGCTCACATTCTTTTACTATATTTTTGATTGATTTTTTTTAATATATTTAAATTTCCCTTAAGGTACTAAGAATTTTTAATATTTATTTTGGCTTGAAATATTGAAGATTTGTGGTTATTTCACACATTTATATGAGACCAAGTGGTTAATATTTTATTGAAGTGTTACACTATTTACTTAAACAACTGCTTATACCAAATCCCCACAATGTGACGTTATACTACTGGTAGGGATGTTGCTGCTTCAAAAAACAAATTTTAATCATTCAACTGATTAAAAATAAGTTAATTCTGCTGAGTTTTCCTATTTTAGATTTTTACATTACATAATCTCAGGTTTTCCTCTCAACCTTCTTCCTGCCCAGACATTACCCCCCCCCCCCCAAACAATAAAACACACAATAATGTAATAAAGCTCACGTATCTACAATAAACTATCATGTTGCGACGTAAAAAGGTCCTCTTTTGATTCAAAAGAAATCTCTCCGCTTCATTTTTTTTCTTCAGACTTGCATTATGTTACGTGTACATCTAGGCTTTTATTTTGAAATATTTTCCTGCATTTCCGGGCCAGCCGTGAAAGCGTCTTCGTCTTTCAATCTTAAAAAGAAAATGGAAAAAAGAATTGGCGAAATCGAAAAACGGGCCGTTTTTTTTTTCATTAAGTTTTTCTGGTTTTCCGTTTCTAAATTGTGTTGACAAAAACGGAAAAACGGCTTTGTTTTGGAAAAAAATCTAATTGCCTGAAGGTACACGGACCGCACTTCCGTTTTCAACACTTTTTGTTTGCTGCATTTCATTCGGGGGTGTCTTCTTTTTTGTTTGCGTCTCTCTTTTTGTTTGCTGCATTTCATTCGGGGGTGTCTTCTTTTTTGTTTGCGTCTCTCTTTTTGTTTGCTGCATTTCATTCGGGGGTGTCTTCTTTTTTGTTTGCTGCATTTTATTTGTTTGCGTCTCTCTTTTTGTTTGCTGCATTTCATTCGGGGGTGTCTTCTTTTTTGTTTGCTGCATTTTATTTGCTTTTTGTTTGCCGCATTTAATTTGTGCGCGTGTCTTTTTTTTGTTTGCATGTTTTCTCTTTTGCTGCGCATTTGCACCTGTCGGCCACCGTAAGAAATGTCCAAAAAGAGAAAAAGTGATCCAGAATGATGAGTTTAAAATTTAACTCACCCCGATATCATTTTTCTTGCAGATAAACTGTTAAAATGGGCCTAAGGGTGCTAATCTTACATTACGTGAATTTATTTTCACATTTTTATGTGAACTGGTTTTGAACTGAAAAGTGTCATCTATGCAGAATTTGACCCCCCCTGCTATAGATATACCAGAATCAATAAAAGAAACCACCTCAGTGATCTGCTATCCCACTCGACCTTTGCAGCCGCCACAAGGCTTGCAAGCTTCTTACCTGAGGAATTTCCTTCTGAAGTATGATCCACCTTATAATCATTAGTTCAATTAACACATATCATATGGCTATAGGAGTCTTTAACCGGATTGACAGGGATGTCCTTCACAGATGAGTGTAACCTGTTAGCAATAATCCAATCCAAGCAAGCAAGAATATCACAGAAATAGAAGACCAAAATATTATGAAAATGGGGTACCGGTGCTGCCGCGCGCTGACTCCAATGGAACCACATATCAGGGCCCAGAAACACTCCTTCCAGTCTCCAACTCGTGAGGGGTGTATCCTGTAGTGGAATTAACTGAACACCTGATTGATATCAGAGCAAGAGCAAAGCATCAACCCATGATAATTTAGTCTGTGCACAGACTTTAGCCAATTGGTTTGTCAGGTTTTGATTCATTCTTTCCACCTTCATATGTGACTGGGGATGATACACCGTACCAGGGAACCCGTACCTAGGAATGTAATGGTTAATGAGACATTTTATCAATGTTTTGCTGTCTTCTCTGTCAGCAGGCTAGGCCTCTGGTCATCCTGTAAAAGCATCCACACACACAAGCAAATACTTAAAACATCTGACAGGGGTCACCATATCTGTGATCATATATCTTAATCAAGAATAATTTCTTTCCCAGGGTTTGTAAGCAAAGGAATTTTTCCCTGTAACAGTGTCAGAGTTGGATTAAACTGACCACACTCTGTACAACTTTTTACAAAATATTTCACTTTGTCTGACATAAATGAATACCAACACTCCTTCAATGGGGTACCGCGCGCGAGCTATTTTTAGAAACACAACGTCACGATGACGTCACATCACGTGGTACGCAGTAGGGCAAACTCCGGAAACCCGCCGCTGTTTTGCTGTAAAAGAGACGTGCGTTAGCCTAGGTTTTACTTGGTAAACGACTGCTTTTTCCAAATCTAAGACCATGGTTTTTAAACATTGTTGCTATGGAACGTGCAACAGCGACTCAAGGTACGCTGATCGGCCGCATATGAAGGATGTTTTCTTCAAGACTGCCAAGGAGAAATGTGTGCGCTTGGAACACCGGGGCGGTCGGCCTACACAACAGTTCAACCCGGAAAAAGTTACCAAATTCAAGTACATATGTAGCAAGCATTTTGTTGGAGGAAAGGGCCCAACCGAAGAACATCCTGACCCAATTCCAGCGACATCAAGTCTGGACGGTGATTGCAAACAACAACAAAAAAAAAAAAACGGCCGACGCTGCCATGATCGCCGCGCAGGAAAAAAACCAAAGCTTACCGTTCGATCAACTCGCCCCGTTTTCCGGTCTTTTTAAGCCCTCGACACTCAAGCCATTGTTTGAGCTGATGGTTGGTGTGTTCTTCGACAGCTCGACCAGTAATCCGTGTGCCTGGGACAACGTCTTGGGAAAGTTTAACGGCTGTAAAGTCGGTCATATCGCTGGTTCTGTTGCGCTTGTAATAGCTGGATACGGGCGTTCTCTACCTGTATGTCCTACCTAAGCGGCAAAAGGGGCGTTGCTCTTGAGACGGTGACGTCACGTGCGCGGTACCCCATTCTCCCAACATCTGTTTGACACCAGCATGTCCTACTTTGTTCATAAAAAGCTCCTGTTTTAATCCTGGAGGAAACCCCATCCTCTATCAGGTCCTTTTACAGCACCCTTCTTCCTCTAATGCTCCCATGGGGCTGCTCTGCTCCACAACTCCTTAATCCTTTCTATAATCATTTCCTCTCTCAGCTCCTCTTCCGTAGTCACCATCATCATCTGTGGTCTGCAGCATGATTCCCTAAAGCAATGTCTGAATTACTGTTGTCATGTCCCCTTCATTGATCCTAGTGACTCTGGCTGACAACAACAAGGCTTCTGCAAGTTCTCTCATCTCTGTCTCATGCTTCATCAGTCCCCCCTGCTGTCAAACATCCTGCTTAGTTAAACCATTGACATAGTGCACGGCTCTTTCTGCACACACTGAATTTGTATACGCATTCACTTATCTTTCTATCAACTTTAATACCTCAACCACTGCCACTAGTTCTGCTCTCTATGCTGACTGAAGACCTAACCTTTTTGCCTTCCTTGTTACAAATCCTGATCCTGTTAGTTCCACTACAGCATATGCAGCTTTCAGTCCTTCACCTTCATGTCTAAGACTCCGGTCTAAACAACTGTCTCACCTGGGGGACTTCCATTGGACAGCCTGTGCTGTCTGAACACTCTCCTTTCCCCCCTTTCCCAGAAACAACCTCCATTCACTGCTGGTTTTGTTACAGAAACATCCAGGAAAATGGTAAAGAGTAGTGAGGGAGAGTCAATTCAATTGCAAATACTAGCCTTTGTTTAAGTAGGACAAATGTTTCCTCGGCTTCCTGAGTCCAAATCAAAAGATTATTAAATTTTCTCATACCATGCATCTTCACGAGGTCCCTCAAAGGTTGTCTGAGATCAGTGTACCCGGGAATGTAGTTGCGACTGTAGCCAATTAGTCCCAAAAAGACAGCTTATCTTTCATGCACAGTAGTTTAGGTGTGTTCAAATGCTCTGCTTGTGGCTGGAGCACTAACTCCGTGGCCTAATGGCAGATCTCAGCTGTAAGGGAAGCCAACAGCACGTCACCAACATAATGAATGAGCAGATTCTGGGCCGAGGATATGCCTGTAAAACATCTTTCAATACCTGATTAAAAATACCTGGTGATAGTGCAAATCCCTGTGGCAGCCTGGTGTAACGTAGCTGACAACATGCATTCTTCAGCCAAAGGGAGACAGAAGAAAGCATTCGCCAAATCAATACATGTGTACCACTGGTGGGGGGGCTCCTAACTAGAATTGGCCAAATATGGGTTAGGCACAGAAATTGTAGGAGTTTTTAAAACAGAATTAATGGCTCTAAGATCATGTGCCATGCAATATTTACCAGTCTTTCTCTTTTCCATTGGAAGAATGGGTGTGTTCCAGGCTGAGGAAGAGGGTTCTAAAACTCCAGCTGCCAGGAAGCCTGCAATGGTATCAGCAAACCCTTCTTCTGTTTGAGGTTTATGTGGGTACTGGTTCACCCAGACAGGAGAGTCAGTAGTGACCTGAAATGAAACTGGAGCACATGAAATTAATCGCACATCTGTGACAGATGCTGTCCCATCCCTGAGAAGCCCATAAATAACACAGTCTTGGTCGATAACCCAGAGGCTGATGGTTGTCTGGGAATAGTGAAATATGTGGCTCCAGTGTCCACTAAAAGTTCATGTAGTCATTTCCCATTGCCACTGGCAGCATGGGGTCTGCAGTGCTCATGCTGCTTGGGTCATCCCCAGGGGCGTATCAATATTGTCCATAGGAAGAGTTATCCCCATGCTGGGGGTACTGACCTTGTGGAGGTGAGGTCATCTTAGGGCTTGGTGGCACCAAGCCTGCTGACCTGCCCGTCGGATGAAACAGCCCACATAGTCACGTGCCCAATGTCCGGGGTAACCACAGTTGTAGCAGATATCGATAGGTGCCATCGCAAGTCCGTCATATCCGCCCCTTGATCTTAGTCCACTGTTCCATCCTCCACACCCATGCTGACCACCAAACTGCCACCTGCTTCCACGTCCAGGACCAGCAGACCTGTAATTATACAGAGGATAGAGAGAAGAAGAAGGCAAGTCTTCTCCTTGGAGTGAATTACACCAGCGGGGGTGAAACTCCAACAGATGCAACTGCTGATATCATCACAAGTTCAATCTTTTACTTTTTCTTACTCATTTTCTGTTCTACACTAGATGTAGTGCTGATAAAATGTACCAAATCAGCAGGGTTGTCTTCTTGCCAAACACCTTTAAACTCCACTTTAACTTTTGGTTCTGCTGACTGGTAATTCCTAGACCTACCATCAGCAGAACCTGTTGGTTGTCTAATTCCTGCTCTCCTTAGATCAATCCAATTTAAGTCTGCTGGCTCATATCTAAACATAAAAAAGGACTTCCCCTAGAGGGCGATATTTCTCTGAGTCTCTAAGTCCTCTCCTCCTCCTCAGTGCCCGCTTTCACCTGAGAGGTGGGGTGCACACTAAGCGGCGGGCGGGGCGTATCAATTTCCTGAGACCAATTCTTCGCCTGTGATCTAACCAACAAGGTTGGTGCTGTGGGTGGAGTAATGAATGAGGCATGTGTTTGGTAGGTGTAGTCCAGGGGTGCTCATTAAGTCGATCGCGATCGGCCAGTCGATCGCGGTGGCAGTACTCGTCGATCGCAGAGTGACGTTGAAAATCATGTGGTCCACACTCCTTACCAGTTGTTGGCGGTAATGCTCACCTAACGTTTTTTGCCAACCGCCAATAAATTTCAAGAAGAAGAAAAAGAGAAGATGTTGGAAAAAAACATGCCTGTTAGCGAATTACCTCGGATTTTAAGACCTTGCTAAAACATATGCTGACCAAAATGAGCGAGAAAGCTGGGCCAAGTAAGAAGGCAAAAAAATATCACTTTCACATGGAATGGGAGGGGGACTTTTTTCACAATGTGATTTTCGAAGTGCGTTTGCCTCATCTGTAGTTCTACCATCACAATACCAAAGGAGGGAAATGTGGAGCGGCATTTTCGGGCTATTCATGAAAAATACTACATCGACTTTCTGCCGAAAAGCCAGCTGAGAAAGGTGGAGGAACTAAAATCCCAGTTGTCCGGAAAGCAGTAATTTTTCACTCAACAAACTTCAAAAGCGAAAGCCGCCACCAAAGCATCGTTCCGGGTGTGTCACGCCATTGTTAAAAACAGTAAATCCTTCCAAGACGGAGAGATGGTAAAAGAAGCATTCGTTGAAGCAGCTGACTCATTGTTCCAAGACTTTAAAAATAAGGCAGAGATATAATCTTCAATCAAAGCTCTGCAGCTGTCAAGACCTACAGTTACACGGCGCTGTGAAGCCATGGCTGAAGATTTAACCCAGCAACTGTGGAAGGACATCGGAGATTTTTAGTGTTTCTCCCTGCAGTTGGACGAATCTACAGATGTGAGTGACACAGCCCAGATGTGCATTTTCATTCGGATGGTGTTTAGTGATCTCACTGCAAAAGAGGAGCTATTGACAGCACTTCCCATGAAGGAGCAGACGTGAGGAGAGGACATTTTTCAGACGTTTAAAAACTTTATTGAGAAAACTCAGCTCCCAGTGTACAAATTGGTGTCTATCACCACAGATGGAGCACCTGCAATGGTTGGACGTGTGAATGGATTTATCGCAAAGTGCAGGCAGGAGGATGCATTCTCAGACTTCTTGAACTACCATTGCAAAATCCTCCGGCAAGCGTTATGTGCTAAAATGCTGAACATGAAAGATATCATGGATGTGGCAATGAATATTGCCTGTTCTATTCGAGTCAGATCTCTTCAAAGAGGGTTATTCCGTGCACATCTGGGGAAGGCTGACTGCGACCACTCTGAGTTGTTGCTACATACTGATGTGAGATGGCTTAGTCGTGGGAAATTCCTCCAAAGATTTCGAGAACTCTGTCCGGAGATTAAAGAGTTTTTCCGTGTATCTGGACATGCAGAATACGAGCAACTAAATGATAGTCAATGGCTGTTGGACTTGGCATTTTTAACTGATCTGCCAAACTTGTTGAATGATCTTAACCTTGAGCTGCAAGGAAAAGACAAAACGGTGATCATTATGATTAGCTCAGTTAACGCTTTCAAACGAAAGATGCAACATTTAGCCTCAAAGCTGCAGCGCCATGATTTGGCAAGATTCCAGAATCTGGCGTCAGAGCTGGAGAAGCAAGGGAAGGCCTGTGAGCAACTTGACAGTGCACGCTACACGGAGCAGATGAACAACTCTCTGTCAGAGTTTGACAAACACTTTCAAGACTTTTCTTTGCTCGAGCCAGTCGCTACATTCCTGTGCTATCCTTTTCAGGAAGATGCTGAGGTTGATTCACTCGCATCAAACATTGCAGCACTGTTTCACTTGAACTCTTCTGGAGTGGAAGATGAGATTTTGACTCTACAAACTGACATTAAGCTGAAGTCGAGAGTAGGGATGCACGATACCTATCGGGCCGATTAAATATCGGCCGATTTGGTGGAATAGCCGATAAATTAATTAAATTTGGTGGTATTTTATCCAGGCAGAGTAGCCCCAAAGCGGGACAAGCCCCGTGGATTTTGCACTCCTTACGATCAGGACCCAGGCTTGGCTCCGTTACTGCCTGACTGTAAATAGTCAAACATGTCTTCACCAGTGTGGTCGATTTTTTCTGTATTGGAAGAAGACAATAGCATTGCAGTTTGCAACACCTGCAATGCAAGGATTTCGAGAGAAGGAAATAAGACTTCAGGTTACAACACAACAAACCTTATAACACACCTAAAAAATCGTCATCGTGGCAAAGCAACATGGAAAGAATACGAAGCAGCCGCGGCAGCAGCCGGTGGTGCTAAGGCTAAAACAACAACAACACGGAGCGCAGATGTATCCATTCAGAAGGCATTTGAAAGCTGTAAAAACTTTCCAAGAGACAGTGAAAAAGCTAAAGCTATTAACGACAAAGTGATGGAATTTATAGCGCTCGACAACCAGCCCTTTTCTGTCGTGGAGAACCCGGGTTTTCGTAACTTAATAGCACTTTTGGAGCCACGTTACACCATCCCTAGCCGTTGCTTCTTCTCGGGCGTCTCTCTGCCTGCCCTCAACGATGCCGTCGCCACACACGTCCACAATTTGATCAATAAGAACGGACTTCATGTGAGTTTTGCCACCGACATATGGACATCAGATGTTAGGCCCGTCAGCATGTTAAGCCTAACGGCTCAGTGGCTGGATACAGATTTTAACATGCAAAAAGCAATGCTGCACGCACAGGAGTGCCCTGGGTCGCATACAGCAACGGTGATAGGTTAAGCTTTTGAAACAATGCTCACACAGTGGAGTATAAAAAAAGACCAAGTGCATGTAGTGCTCAGAGATAATGCATGAAACATGATCAAAGCCATGGAGGACTGGGTTTGCAAGTTTGGGCTGTATAGCACACACTTTACAACTCGCGATAAATGAGGCTGTCCTGAGCCAAAGAAGCATCTCAGACTGTGTTTCCATCTGCAAGAAGATAGTTGGGCATTTCAGACACTCTCAGCTTGCCACCTCTCATCTTCAAAGCTTACAGAAACAACTAGGCACTAAAGAGACAAGGCTTCAACAAGACGTGCCCACTAGATGGAACAGCACGTTCTACATGCTGAGAAGCATATTGGAGCAGAAGCGAGCCCTTGCAGCATATGCAGTAGAGTTTGAGTTACCAGCTCCTCTCACCCCATACCAGTGGACTTTAATTGAAAACATGCTCACTATTCAAGACCCTTGTAAACAGGTGACAAAAGACATAAGTTCAGCTTCAGCTATTGTAGCTGATGTCATCCCCTCCATTGAAACTTTAAAACGTCTGTTGAATAGGACTGTTCCAACAGATCATGGTGTTAAAACTTCAAAGAGCACCCTACTATAAGCCATAGAGCAGCGTTTCAGCCACATCTACATGGAGTCCCTGTTTTTTCTAGCTACAATCTTGGACCCTAGATATAAGGACTGCTATTTTGACCAAGCAACAAAACGGGAAGCAACAAAAGTGTTGCACGACAAGGTCAGATGTGCAACATTGGCAGAAAATGTTGAGGAGCCACAGGAGAAGAAAACCAAGGCAGATGACAACAATGTTTCCCTGCAGACGATGTATGATGAAATCCTGCAAGAAAGCAACTCAAAACAATTTAACCAAAGTCAAACAGATGACCAGGTAATTCATTTATTGTTTAAATAAAGCTTTAGCTATCTCAGATAAAATATCAAATATAGTAATGTTAAATTTTCTTTTCTTTGTTTTGTTCTACTCCTTTAGATCCAAGTCTATCTGTCAGAGCTCACAATTCCACGGTCCGAGAGCCCCATGGTGTACTGGAGAAACAGCAAAACCCGGTTCCCAGAGCTTGCCTCACTTGCACGAAAATACCTGTCCTCACCTTGCACCAGCATAGACAGTGAGCGTTTGTTTTCTGCTGCTGCAAATATAATCGATGAAAAAAGAAACCGACTTGGATGTGAGAAAGCAGAGATGCTTCTTTTTGTTAAGAAAAATCTACCATTGATGCCCTCATCTAGAAAATAGAAAAGACAATGGGGACAAAGACAGTGGGGGTTGTAAAAGATGAGTAGAAAGTGGTTATTTAAGTTATTGCAATTTTTATTTTTTCTCATAATATTTAAAAAAAACTTCAAAAATACATTTGCAGTTAAAGCATTGATCTGTTCAATAATTGAAAATTATTGTTATATGAATGTAATTGTTTTTTTCTGCTGTTAATTGCAGTAAAGGACCCTGTTTTTGTGATAGTTCTTTTTGTTATGAAAAAGTCACCACTGATGCACTCACCTAGAAATTAGAAAAGACAATGTAGAAATTAGGAGTGAAAATACTTTGGGGGTTAAATTATAGGTAGAAAGTGACAATTATTTAATATTTTTTATTTTATTTTGAGCTATAAGATTAAAAAGAAATCTCTACAATGCCCCCATGCAGTCAGGCAACCTTTTGTTGATTTTTCGCCTCATATTTGAGGATGCACTTTTATTTACTTTATTGATTTTTTTAACTAAGGCTGACATGCATATGTGTGTCTGAACATTTTTTAAGAAGTTGAAATTTTTTCTTTCACCTTAGCTGTGGTTATTTTTGAGGGTGCACTTTATTTTTTGATTACATTTTTGTAACTGAGGCTGGCTATGTAAATGCATATACTTTTATATTTTATATAAATATTTGACTTCACAAATACCTATACAGGCATGGATCTGTTCAGTAGTTTTCAAGAGATGCTCTTTGTATTGTGAATTGATTTGTGTCTTTTATGTAAAGCAAATTACCACTTTTTGTGTGATAGCATAAAAAAACTAGAATCGTTCAACTTCTGAAGAAGTTGAAGAAGGCGCCCACCTGGTGGTGCGTATAACTGAAGTTATTAATTATTAACCTGACTCAAGCCAGACGCATGTCGCTCCGCCTAGCTCCACTCACCTCCATCTGGGACACCGCCATAGGAACTGCCTTTATTGAAGGCTGGGCCTTATCAAAAATCCTTGCATATGATTGGATAAGCCACTTGTCTGTCATCGGCAAAGCGCCGCGGGTCGGAGTAGATCCCGGGCCGACCGCGTTGAGGACTAAAGGCCTCCTAATATGGTTCGCGCTAACCGCTCCGGTTAGCGCTTATATATATATATATATATATATATATGTGTGTGTGTGTGTGTGTGTGTGTGTGTATATCTGGAGCATGTAACAAAAGTAATTCCCCTCTGGGATTATTAAAGTATGTCTGATTCTGATTTATACAAGACACCAAACTGCAGGACAATATTCCCTTCATGTTGTAGGTATTATATTTAGAATATGCAGAGTAAGGTTCTACTTTAGTCTATCCCAGGAAAGTCTTAGGCACTGTCTTCAGGCTTAGTTTGTGGAATACATTCTGAAGAACAAAATGTATGGAATAACTTTCCTTTTAAGTAGGAAAACACATCAATATCATCTACTCAGACACCTAAAAGATTCAACAATAATTCAAGAAATTATATATCTTTCTTGTATTGTACATTTATTTCAGGAGGAAATATGACTTGCCTTTCATTTGGAATATTGCATTGGGAATTTGGGGCCTAACAATGAGCGATGTGAGGGTGTTTTTTTTCAGCTGATATTGCTTTCACATTGTGGCCTGCTGCTTGTTGAACAGGTGTTTTGATTTGCAACAGCGTGCCACACAGACCAATCTCATTTCGTTTGGTTGATTAGATTCCCTTTGAGACATCAGGCACCTTATAAAGTTTTGATGTGAGCCACTGATTTATATGCACCCAATGACTTCCGTTGCTTTTCTCTCCTGAATGCAGCTGAGCAAAGCAAGCTCTAATCTTAGTCTGATTCCTTCCAAATGCAAAGCACACAGAGAATGGGATGAACTGAAGGTTAAAAAATGTTTGAGGAACATCACTTTTGATGCTGGGTATGTTATTGTCTCAGGCATTTTTTGCTGGAAAATCAGACAAAAACAGATGGAGCTAGTAGAATTGTGGTTTTTGAGAAATCCAAAAAGGTGCATAGACACAGACTTAGAGTTTCTTGTCATTAATCTGCACCTTCACAATGTACACTTGAGTGAAATTTAGTAGCAAGGCTTCGAATGAAAAATGGAAGACAAATGAGAAACATTAGAAATAGTATTTGCCATTAATGTAGGAGCAAACCAAAAAAATAAAGAAACTTTGTAGGTACAGAAAAATTATGTGTGAGACAATATGAGTATTCCTACTTGCTTTTATTTTGTTTTTTTCCCCCTCTGTATTTTAATCATATAAAGCACTTTGCATTGTCGCCGTACTGAAATGTGCTATACAAATAAATGTACCTTGCCTTGCCTAATCCAAGTACACATAGCAGCATTATGTGTTGCAACAATGAACAGAACGTATGTTAATGCAGACAGTAAAGTTACAATCTAAAGTGCGATAGAATTCACAGTGAACATGTAAAGTGACTAGTTTTGTATGTGTGGGGGTGGGGGATTATTGGAGTTTAGCAGTCTTATAACATATGGAATGAAACTGGAAGTTGTGGAATCTGGTTGTTCTGCATTTGACTGAACCTCTTGCCAGAGGTCAGCAGGGTGAACAGTCCATGATGGGGTGGCAGGGGTCTTTAATGGTTGTCTAGGCCCTTGTCATGCAGCCTCTGCGAGCAGAGGCTGCATGACAGCCATCTTGCCGCAGCAAGATGGCTTTAATGTATGCAAATGACTTGAACAACATCTTAAACATGAAAATTGTATCATTTGCAGATGATACAAATGTATTTGCATCTGGTAAAAATCTTAAACAGACACTTGCGCTAGTCACACAAGAATTGATTAAAATAAAGAGATGGTGTGATATAAATAAACTATCGTTAAATTTGAAAAAAAAACAAAGTTCATGGTATTTGGAAACATTAAAAAAAGTAATGAGATAAGGTTAAGTATTGATGATGTAGAATTAGAATTAGTTGATGAAATAAAATTTTTAGGTGTCATTTTAGATAATAAAATTAGTTGGAAGGGACATATACAGCACGTCCGGTCAAAGCTGGCCAGATGTTTTAAGATAAGATAAGATAGTCTTTATTGATCTCACAATGGAGAAATTCACTCGTCACATCGGTTCATACAAGAAGGTGCAGAGTAGGGAAGGTGCATTCAATTATATACAGTGAATCTTCATATATACAATGGATCAGAAAGAATACCAAAAAAATACAAAACAGGAAATAGGAATGGGCATATGATGTCTCATTTACATTCTTAGTGGTCTATATATATATATATATATATATATATATATATATATATATATATATATATATATATATATATAAACATATCTATATACTTAAATATATACATATATCTATGCGCCTACTTACATACGCACCTACGCGTATATACGTGCATATACATTGTATACATTTGTACATACATACATACATGTGGGCTGACTTATGTTCAGGTGGTGATAGCAGCAGAAGTCACTACATCAGGATTATTGCACGGGTTGTAGGACAGTGTGTTAAATAGATTATTGCACCTTGGTTATTGCACATTAATTATTACAGTTATGGTCACAGTTGCAGTTACAGTGCAGCATTGTAAAATCTGATAGCAGCAGGAATAAATGACCTGCGGTAACGCTCCTTTTTACAGACAGGATGTCTAAGTCTGGCACTAAAGGAGCTGCTCAGCTCCTCTACAGTCTGGTGCAGGGGGTGGAAGGTGTTGTCCATGATGGATGTGAACTTGGACAACACCCTCCTCTCAGCTACTTCCTCCACAGAGTCCAGAGTGCAGCCCAGGACAGAAGTGGCCTTCCTCACCAGCTTGTTTGGCTGTTATAAATAAAGTCCGGCACATTCTAACCAAACAAGCTTTACACACATTATACTGCTCATTATTTCAGCCTTATCTAACCTATTGCGTTGAAGTGTGGGGTCACACTTACAAAACAAACATTCAACCATTGATTATTATGCAAAAGAAAGCAATACGAGTAACGAATAACAAACATTTTAGAGATCACACCCACTGTTTCTTCCTTGATTTAAGAGTTCTCAAATTTGTAGATCTGATCAATTTTAGAACTGCTCAAATCCTTTATAAAGCAAGAAATAACCTACTTCCTGCGCACATACAAGTGTTTTCTGATAGAGATGGAAGGTATAATTTAAGAGGAAAATTAAATTTTAAAACTAAGTATGTTCGAACAACAAAAAGAAGTTTTAGTTTATCAATTAGCGGAGTGAAGCTCTGGAACAGCTTGCCTGAAAACATTAAACAATGTAAAAGCATCCAGCAATTCAAAAAAGAATATAAGAAAAGTATTTTTGATGAATACAAAAAAGAGTAATATATATAAAAAGTTGGTATACTGTTTGTTTGTTTTACTGTAAGTATTTGTCCTTTACCTCCATGACACATGTAACTGAGGGGTAGGGCTTAATAAGCTTATGCTTCATCCTACTCCTTTTTGAAACATGATGTATGTTTATGAAGTATTAAATGTAAACATTGTTAAATCATATCATGTTCCAAAATAAATAAATAAACAACAACAACAACAAGTGTCATGAATGGTGGTAAACACTGTCCTGATGATTCTCTCCACTGTCCTCACCACTCTCTACACATTTCCATCCTGAGGTGTTGCAGGCCCCAGACCAGACAACCATGCAGCTAGTTAGTACACTCTCTATTGTCCCTCTGTAGAAAAGTGGGGAGGATGGGAGGGGGAGGTTTGCATATGGGATTCTTTGGTTGCTTTCTCTCTCTTTGTCAATTTATTAAAGGTCCTCAGGCTCAGTCTTATTTTGGGGGGCTCTATCCATTCTTCATTAGATCTGCCATCACAAAACAGCCTTATTCTGCCATTTGTGAATAATGAGAACCTCTGTAATGGTCTGAATGCACATTACATCCGTCTCCTTTCTAAATAATGACTTGCAGCACATTTTATATGCATTATAGTTGAGATCACACACACATTTCTGGCACACTCCAGTCAGTCTTACAGTGCAGCTCAAACATCATACAAACAGTTGTTTGAATGTTGGTTCCCACTAGGCAATGTAAGAGCTGATGAGCCTGAACCAGAAAAAAGAAAACACTTCATTGTAGCTTTGCTTACCCGAGGCTAAAAGAAGATGTCCTGCTGTCCTTGGCAGATATAAAAGCATCATTCCATTTGCATTGAAAACAAAAGCACAAAAGACAAAGAGTTATAAATGACATTTTCAGAAGTACTTTCAAAATGTCTTTACTCACATTCCCTTTGTGTCTTTTCAGTGCTTTACAGTCAAAAGGGTAGATGCAGGCTTGCAAATCCCTAGAGGTTTCTTGAAAAGGGGTATGATTTGTTAGGGCATATCTGTTACAAACACCAATGAACCACAAGACAACTGTCACAAAGTGAAATAAACTTAAACAGTTACTGTAAACTTTATTTTCTGTAAATAGAGTCTGAGGGGCAAGGATAGTCCTAGACATAAAGGAAACAGAAGCAGGGCTACTCACCAGATATATTCATAATATTATTTTTTTTTTCTTCTAAGTCCAAGACAAGTCTTGTGTTTTTTGCCGCAAATCCAAAACATCTACAGCAGGTCACCTCTTACCCTGCATCGCTGTATCTTAGGATTCTAAACCTGGACTGTTTGTTTTCTTGGCCTAAATTACCACATGGATAGATAATTCCATCCATCCATCCATTTTCTGACCCGCTTAATCCCTCATGGGGTCGCGGGGCATTAGATAATTATCTCCCAATATTTTAATATTAACAGTTATCTTTTAATAGCTTAACATTTCATTTACCATCAACATTGAATTTCATTCTATGTTTATTAAATGCCTGATTCATTCTACGGTTTATTAATTTTACTGGTGCAATGGCAGAGCAAACAGAAAACCTGATATTTGAGCCAGTGTTTGCTTTTAAAAGTAAACTGCAGGCAGATCTAGACAGGTGCACACTGGCAGGGCTTAATAACTCTAACAGTCCAGGTGGTAAATGATAAATGGCTTGTACCTGTATAGTGCTTAATCAAGTCTGATGACCCCAAAGCGCTTTACACTATCCATTCAATCAGTCATTCACACCATGACAGCGGTGAGTTATGTCGCCGCTGTCAGCCTGCCCCAGGGCATACAATGACACCACCGGACCCTCTGACCACTGACAGCAGGCAAATCGGGTTAAGTATCTTGCCCAAGGACACAACAATTGAGACAGTTGAAGCGGGGGATCGAACCAGCATCCCACCAATAAGAGGACAAATGCTCTAATTCCCTAACCCTAATCCTGAAAACCGTTGAATAACTTCCAGACGAACAAGGTAAACTTTGAATATTCATGTATCAAAAGTGTTCAAAATAAGTTCAAATATGAAATATTGCGCATTTTGTACATCAATTATGGTATTCCACGTTTGAGTGCTGCCTCCGTTTACGATCGGCCATTTCCGACGTGTGACGTCAGTTCAAGAACACCGAGAATGCACAAAGCGAACTTGCATAGAAACACACATTGTTTACATTGTACAACCGGTACGGCGAACAAGGATATATATGCATGTTTTCTAGTATCTTCTTTCACACACCAAATCTGCTGATCCACGTCTACTTTGAGCAAGCGCTTTTAAAAAAAATAAAAATCGCCAAACTAAGTCCACAATAAAATGCCTTCTAGGTGCGTAGTTGGTGGCTGTAGTGCAGACCGCGGTGAAGTTGGTTTGACATTGGACATTCAAGCTTCGCGGAATCAGCGGGATCTAGCTCACGGTTGATCCGGTTGAAGACTCCGATTTCGGCCAGCGTGTCTCAGCTGCTCCCTCCTCCCATACGCGGTGGGACCGTCAATAAATCTGATTTGATTTTTGTTTGTCAAGAGTGCTCCGCTGACTCCGCGGAGCTTGAATGTCCAATGTCAAACCAACTTCACCGCGGTCTAGTGCAGGCCAGAAAGTAGTGCTACATACTTGGCCGAAGGATCAAATGGTCCGAAAGAAATGGGACAAATTTGTAAAAGAAACGTGAAAGGACTGGATTGCCGGCAGTGACAAAAGTGTTTTATGCAATTCACACTTCACAAGCGAGGATTTTGAGGGGTACTTACAATGGAGCATGTAGTAGATATATTCAGTATCGGAGTCGCTGATGCTTGAGGTGGAGTTTGTAGATGTATAAGACATTTTTTTAATAATTTTTGTTGTACGTAGAGTAAGATTATTAATTAAATTTAATAAATCGGTAGCGAAAGTCGTAGTGTTAGCAGCCAGATGCACGGTACTCGTTCTGTTTGTGACGTCACATTCCGAAACAGCCCGATTGAGGAATGTTCGGGCTCTTTCGCTTATACAGCAAGTTTTATCGAAATTACTTCCAAACGGCGCACATAATTCACATATAATATATATTTATTTACTCTGGTGACTATTTGAATGCATCTGTGTTAAAATACATTCAGTCCAAGAGTTAGACTTCAAAGTGTGTATTGAGTAATCGAGGGGCCGTTTCTCCAAAGCTTGCATCAAGGCTTGCTTCCTTTAGGGGAGGAGCTGAAAATGATGACGGCTGAAGCCTCTACCCAGCCGTACCACGTGACTGCTTCGGGAAGCGGATCAGATTCCCTGCGAGTTTTGACAGGCATTTAAGTGCCTCAGTATTCAGTCAAAATGTGGGTGTTTGTTGGAGAGTTGCTGTCAGTTCAGGTTTTGGATAAAGTGGATCTCTGTGTGGCAGAGGTGTGGCTGGCTCCTGAGTCAGCTTTTTTCCTGCACAGCTCAGAAAGGTCATAAAAAGTCTGTTTCAAGGCAGTCGTCTTTTCAAGTTCTGATGTTGAAAAAGGGCAGGGATGTACTCAGCTAGGCCAACCCTACATGTTTGTTGGTCTCTACAGTGTGAACTCCTCTCTCCTCAAGGGTCAATAGGCAAAGAGAAAGATGTATAAAGACCAGCCTGTGCAGCTGGTCTTTATACAGTGAGCCCCCCTGCTGTAAAAGACAGTACCTGGGTGCCTGTAACAGTGTCACGTTTCATGTCGTTTCCAACTCAGTTTGATTTTATTCCTCATGGCTTGATTGTGCAACAACATAAATAATCAATATTCATTTTGACATTTGTTCTGACCAATGTTTTCCTCAGCATGTTTTCTCCTCTCAGATCATAAACATATTCCCTGTGATTAAAAAAAACAAATGCGTTATCTGGCAACATTTTATTCTTCACTTTATACATAAAGACAGCCATACTCAAATGAACTAAATTGTAAAACTGAATTGCTTTAAATTTACTAAATACGGCATATGTTGGTTGATTATACAGAGAATGATTTACTATTCTAATCGCTTTTTTGTAAAACAAAACTAGGTTTCGTATTAGATTCTTTCTTTGTGGGTAGGACAGCATCAGTGAAGAAGTGAATATAGGACAGCCCAGATGATGTGTATTCCTCCAGATCCTCTATGAACACCCCCAGTCAGTGTGTCAGTCACAACGCAGAAAACAGAACACACCCGCTACACTAGCTCAATGTGAGAGAACATCAGTGGTAAGTTACATTTATTTAGTTCTAAAATAATCAAAATTAATTTAAAGGAGCAATAAGTGAAATTTCACCACTTAGTTGGCTGTTGAGTAACAAAGATGTGTGACAAGCCACGCTTCGCTGTACCTCCACTGCTGCTGCAACCTATCCCTCCTTTCCTCTTCCTTTCTCACCAGTTGCCTCATATGCACATATTGGCAAGGATAAACACAGATGAAAACAGTATCAGTTTTCGGAGGAACATGTCTAGTGAAGTAAGTATCTTATGATTTTTTTAATGCTTTTAGCAAGACAACGTTTCAATCTGCAGGGCGTGCTCTCCGCCATTTTTCTCCTACGTAACTCTGCCCTATAAGTGGCACTTTATAAGCAGGGAGGGGCAAAGCCCTGAGGGGCAGTTATTCACATGGATGTACATGTAGATGCAAGCGGCCTGGCTTTGTAAACAAGAGCCTGTAGAATGGCACAGAAAGATAGTGTGTGACATCATACCATATTCCATGCATTCCACACACCTGCCTTACAGAAAAACTGTGTGTTAGGCAGGGCTCGCTGGTCAGGAGGTAGAATTGAGGTTTTGGTGCAGACATCAGAAGTGCTGTAGAAGGCCAAGGGCAAGCAAGGGAGAAAACAACTAAAGATCTGATCGTGGTCAGAACAAGACAGGTGAGCATGAAAAGAAGAATCTTGAACTGTCTGTCTGCAGTGGGCGTATAAGGAGCAGGTGTGTGAAAATCACCGGATTGCTGCATAGTGGAATTTCCAGACCATAAAAAGATCATGAACATATCACACACTGCATACCAGTGACGCAACCGTCTATCAAATGGGCTGGTGGTCTATTTGATTGTCATCAGGGTTGTTTAGGAGCGGTGTGTTAAGGAGGGATGTGTGTGTGTGAAGGTGAGATGGGATGTCTTACTACAGTGGGACAATTAATTTTGCTTTAGAAAATAATTTGTTTTGTTTTGTGATGAGCCCCTTTGATAATGTGAAACATAGCATTTAGACATTGAGGGTTCTGGGTAGGTTGCTTGGGGGGGGGGGGGTACGCTGGCACCAGCTACCTTCTGAAGGGGGGGGGGGGGGGGTGGGGGGAGTGCCGGGAGTGCCGGGCACCCCCTTTGGCACTCCCTGTTTTAAACACACTTGAGAGCAACATGCAACAACACCACATTTGAGCAAGCGGAGGCAGGCTCGGGGTCTCTCTCACACCTCTGTTCTCCGATTGCCGTCCGGAGTCTAAGACCAGGAGGAGGAGCAGGCCACCCTGTCCGGGGTTTTTGTTTGCCGTAGTGGTTGGGTCCGGATGATTGGCTGGGACTGGGGCTGGCACTTCTGCTCTCCTCTGGAATATGTCGGGGGGCGGGGGGGGGGGGGGTAGGGTATGGAGGAGGAGGGTGTGTGGGAGGTAGCACTTCAGGGTTTGTGGGGGGTGTCTCTGGTTGATTGGCCCGTGCGGTTCATGTTGGCCCTATCTCCGGAAGGGCTGGCCCATGGGTCGTATGGTCTGGGGCTGGGATGAAGGGTCAGGATCGAAGCATGGACCGTGTAGGTTGGGTTGTGGTGGAGCCCACCCCCATCTTGATTTTTAGGGTTCACTTACTGGGCCAAGGGGCTGGGTACCCTGTTTGGGTGCCGCCGCCTGGACTTGGGAACATAGGATGTGTGTGGTAAGTGCGAGTGTGTTTACTGCATCCTTTTTTTTGTAGGAGTGTTTGCGTGTGGGGGCACTAGGGTGGGAACGAGTTAATGTGACTGTGTATGTAGTTTTCTGTATGTTTATCTGTCAGGTTAGGTTTGTACTGCCCCCTCTCCCAGGACTACTCAGGTCTCCACTAAGTGTGGAGCCCATCCCCCCTGCCCCCCCCCCCCCGTCTTGCTCACCTCCCCTGGCTGGCACCTTGGCCTGGTGGTGCATTAGTGGTCCTCCCAAAAAAAGTAAAAAACAAAGCAACTGGACTTGCTTTTCGTATTTTAAGACGATTCGCTTCCTCTCCAGGAAGCTTTCTCAAATCAAAAAGTCTGGCGTAATGTGGAGTAACAAGCTTTATACTACTGCCAAACAAAGGCCTTGTAATGGCTTAGATAACATGCAGATTGAACAGAAACAGGTCCACCCCTTACTAATGGGCGGTTGGTAAAGCCATTAAGCCAGCAGATTGGACCGAAACTGGTCCACTCCTCTGTAACGAGAAGTTGTTAGGGTTGTTATTGGCTTGGCTTAAAGGAGCAATGTTTTGATCACTTGTATGAGGGTGAGAATTGAGGTGATGATTGGCTGGAATTAATCCTATAGCTGTGTTGTAAGTTTTTGAGAGTTGGAACCTAAGGCCTCCTCCTCTGTTTAAGGTTGGTCTTTCTCTCTTAACGTAGATGGCTTCCTTCACACCCCTTTCAAACCAAATGGCTTCTTTGTCCAAAATGTGAACATGTTGGTCCTCACAGAGTGTCCTTTGTCCTTTAGGTGTAGGTGGACAGCAGAGTCTTGTCCTGAGGAGATAGCTCTCCTGTGTTGAGCCATGCGTCTGTGGAGAGGTTGTTTGGTTTCTCCAATATAAAGATCAGAACATTCCTCACTGACTGAACTGCAGACACCACTCCACTCATCTTAGGTTTGGGGGTTTTGTCCTTGGGATGCACCAGCCTCTGTCTGAGGGTCCTGTTTGGTTTGAAATGTACTGGGATTTTATGTTTGGAGAGAATCCTCTTGAGTTTTTCAGAGACTCCAGCAACATATGGGATGATGATGTTTTTGCGTTTATTCTTCTCACCATTATGTTCTGCAGCGGGTCTTTTGTATTTTCTTGCTGATTTGACAAAAGGCCAGTTAGGGTACCTACAGGTTTGGAGAGCATCTTTGATGTGTTTCTGTTCCTTGTGCTTCCCTTCTGTTTTAGTCGGGACATGCTCGGCCCGGTGTTGTAAGGTTCTGATGACCGAAAGTTTGTGCTCCAGTGGGTGGTGTGAGTCAAAAAGAAGATATTGGTCTGTGTGTGAGTTTCCTAAACACTTCAATGTTGAGGTTTCCATCTCCTTCCATGTTCACCAAACAGTCGAGAAAAGGTTGCTTGTTGTCGTTGGCATCCTCTCTGGTAAACTTGATGCTGTTGTCCACCGAGTTGATGTGTCTTGTGAAAGCTTCCTCTTCTTTTAACTGGATTTTGACAAAGGTGTCATCCATATATCTAAACCAGTGGCTTGGTGGTGTTCCTCTGAAGGTTCCCAAAGCTCTCTTTTCCATTTCCTCCATGTAAAGATTGGCTACAATTGGTGACACTGGACATCCCATGGCACAAACATGCTTCTGTCTGTAAAAATGATCGCTGAACTTGAAATAAGTTGTAGAAAGACAAAGGTTCAGCAGGTTACAGATCTGGTCTGGAGTGAAATTTGTTCTGTTATTTAGGTCACTGTCTTGTTGAAGACGTTTCCTGACTGTTTTTACTGCCTCTGATGTAGGTATGCAAGTGAAAAGTGAAGTGACATCGAAAGACACCAGAGTTTCCCTTGGTGCCATCTTTAAGTGTTTGACTTTGTTAGCAAAGTCCTTGGAGTTTTCTATGTAATGTGGTGTGTTCCCCACCAGGGGGGCTAAAATACTAGCAAGCTGTTTAGCAATGTTATATGTTACTGAATTAATGCTGCTGACAATGGGTCTGAGAGGTGTTCCTTCTTTGTGAATTTTTGGAAGTCCATATAAGCATGGAATGTCTTCCCCTGGATATAATCTATAATAAGATGAGTGATTGATTACCTTGTCTTTTTCTAGTTGTTGTAGGTAGTCAGTGATTTTCCTTTTGTAGGAGTTGGTTGGATCCCTTTTCAAAGACTCATATGTGTTGGTGTCACTCAGTAGTGTGAATTTTGTCCTGATAATCTGAAGTGTTGAGGACCACGGTGCATCTTCCTTTGTCTGCTGGTAATATGGTGATATTTCAAGTTCAGCGATCTTTTTTACAGACAGAAGCATGGTTGTGCCATGGGATTGTCATGATTTTGGCACTGCTGTCTGGTCTAATCTCTCATGTCACACACCTGTTTAGCTCCGCCCATTCCTCATCACTTCAGATCTGTTCCACCTGCTCTCACTAGTATATAACTAGCTCTAAGACCAGACAACAGTGCCAGTTTATTTTGAGCATTTGTGAGACTTATTCCAGCGTTATTTGTTCTGACTTCTGATCCTGACCTGTTTGCCTTTCGACCTCTGAGCCTGCCTGTTCCAGCCTGATTCTGATTTGCCTGATCTGTGTTCCGACTTCTGCCTGTCCTGACTACCCGCCTGATCTCTGCCCACTGTGTATCAAACCTGGAACTGTGACCCGACTCTGTCCTGGATTATCCTTCGGCGTCTCACTGGCTCTCTGATCTCCTGGCTCCGACCTTCGACCACTTCCCTGACTTCGTCTTTGGCTTCGCTCTATGGCTCATTCTGCTCACGTTTGCCCTCACGGTTCTGATCTTCTGCCTGTCTTACGACTTCCGATACACCTGCTTCTTGGACTCTCTGAGCGGCAATCGCCGCACAGGATTGACGACCCGCCAGCTGGGATCTACCTCTGTTACAGGATCTGAACTGGACATTAAGACCAGGGGTCCGTTCTTCGTACGTCGCTAACTCAGTTAGCTGGATTTGATTGTTGACGATTTGGCATGATCTTGGATCGTTTGGTTCTTCGAAACTGTTCTTGGACTTGTTGTCATAGCAACACGTGCGCCAGCTTAAACCTGCTCGCGAGCAGGCTTATTTCATGTAAACAGGATTAGATCGCAGCTTTATAAGCGGAGGAGATAGGGAAGTCTGTCGTATCCATGTCCATTTTTACAACAGAAAACTGTTGCAGAAGGTGCAAGAATAATTTCAGAGTTTTTCGAATTAATCGCGTATTGCACAATAGACAGGATCCTGTAGCGCAGCGCGACTGTAATTGTAGAGAGATTTTTCTTGGTGGCTGTTATAAACAGACAAACACATCATTTAACAGTGGCTTTTAAAGAGGAAAAAGTGGTGTTAGAGCCATAAATAGAAAATATTTAAGTTATTTGTATGATGGTTTGCTTTTTATTTTTATCATATTCAGTAAGAAGATTTGTTCAGGCCATTTTATTGTGAAGTTTAGTTTTACTTTGAAAGGCTCGCTTCCTGTCGAGCCGTATATTGTATTAGAAAAAACTATAGATGGATTATCTAGACACGGAGCAATACAGTTTTACCATGTAAACTGTGGATGACTTGGAAAAGGAAGATTTTCATTTTTTATGGATAAAGATTGTTTTTTTTTTTTTTTTGTTAAAATTCCCAGTTTGCACGCATCCTTTACTTCCTGTGTCTAAGGAATGACACTGAAATTTGGATCTCTTGACATAACAGGTGGCTTTTTAAAATAAAGTATAATAATTAAAGGCTACCATTTTGTAGAATATTCTTGTATTTCACTTTTACTTGTCCCCATGTTCTAGTGGGTCCCGTGGAGGCTCTGACATAAAAGAACAAAGTAAATATGAGATTATTAAAATGCAAAAATTCATACTGTAGAAAGTGATAGAAACATCTACCATGGACAGTAGTTACGCATTAATTTGTCTGCTGCTTTCTGCCAGCCCTCTCTCCTGGCTTTAACAGATTTTGAGGTGTTCCCTGTCGTTTTAATTAATGACTCAAATTCGGCATAACCTTCCATTAAAAGCTCTTGTTCTGCTGGGAGAAAAACTGTGGGCGTTCTTTGTTCATGCTGAACAGCCAATAGCAGCGCTGCTGATCATTGTTTCTACTATCGATACATTTCCCCTTTTAAACAAACGCATGAACGCGTAGTTGTCTCAGATAACTCAATCCAGCCATACTAATGATAAACAACAGGTGTGTTCGAAGAACCCAATTAGCCGGATCATGATTAGCCTTCTACAGCACTTAACGTACGAAGAACGGACCCCAGGTTAGTGACCGACACGTTTGTGTGCAAACACTTTCAGATAAGCGTGGTCACTAACCTGTTGTCTCCTCCTGGAGAGGCTCCCGCTGTAGACGCTGACGCCTGGGTCCACCCGTTCTGAGCCTAACAGAATAAACTGGCCTATCATGGACCCATTGGCTGACAAAGAGTGGCGGCCGGGCATCGAGAATTCCATTTCTCAGTTGGAATCAAGCGTGCGGGAGATTCTTGTTCACCTACGTAAGCAGGCAGCTCCCGCTACGACACTTCCGCAGACGTCATCCTCCAACGCTGTGTCACCAGTTGCTAGGCAGATTTGTCAGGAGCCGCGGCTGTCACCTCCCGAATTATTCAGAGGTGATCCAGATCAGTTTCGGGCTTTTCTTACCCAATGCGAGATCCAGTTTGAGCTACAGCCTTCTGCGTATCCAACTGATTATCCTAAAATAGCATATATCATCGCTCTTTCAGCTGGTAAAGCTAAACTTTGGGGAACATCTGAGTGGCAGAACAAGTCAAGTTTATGTCTGTCATTCAAGGCATTTTCACAAGAACTGATTCACGTTTTTAGTCCTGTTCTTCCCTGTCGAGAGGCTACAAGGGGACTTTTGGCACTCAGGCAGGGGGATAGATCTGTGGCTGACTATATCATAGACTTTCATCTATTGTCATTGGAGAGCCGCTGGAATGAGGACGCCCATATGGACATCTTCATCACTGGACTCAGCGAGAGGATTAAGGATGAGCTGGCGACCCGTGATTTCCAGCAGACCCTGAAGGAGCTGGAGGATCCGGCTACCCGTATTGATCTGCTTCTAATGGAGCGTCATCGAGAGCGCAGGGCTTCAACTTTGGCTCATCCTCTACCCACTTCCTCTATCCCTGCAGCAGCTTTCACTCCCCTTCGGGCTCTGGATTCCAAGCCGAAGCAGCTAGGACACACTCATCTTTCACAGCAGGAGAGGAGTAGACGTCACCAGCTCAACCTCTGCCTGTACTGTGCCGGCGAGGGGCACCGTGTATGTTCTTGTCCTGTAAAAAGGACAGGCTCAGTAGAGGAGGGGAGAACGCTGCTGAGTCGCACCAGACTTTCTGTCTCTACATCGGTTGTTCCCGGTGACTATTTTGGTTAATGCCAAAAGTCATGACCTGTCCGCGTTCGTAGACTCTGGTGCCGATACTGAGTTTATGGACGAAGGGCTGGCTAGGCGATTGGGTATCAGGCTTCTGCGGCATAGATCTGCTGCCTGGGATGACGCCTCCCAGGGGTAGGTTATATTCTCTGTCTGTCCCAGGCAATGCAAAAATACATTTCTGACTCCCTGAAGGTGGGGATTATCTGTCCCTTTCCTCCCCAGCCAGTGCTGGGTTCTTTTTTGTAGGGAAAAAGGACGGTTCCCTCAGGCCGTGTATCGATTATAGGGGCCTTAACGAGATAACGGTTAAGAATCGTTACCCTATTCCTCTCATCAACTCAGCATTTGACGAAATTCAGGGGGCTAAGGTCTTTACCAAATTGGACCTCCGGAACGCCTACCACTTGGTGCGTATTCGTGAGGGGGATGAATGGAAGACGGCATTTAATACCCCCACAGGTCACTATGAATACTTGCCTTTTGGACTTACAAATGCTCCGGCTGTCTTTCAACACCTTGTGTTGAAAGACACAAGGTGTTACTTTTTTTTAAGTAAGCTGATATCCTAATTCTAAAGTAGTTCATCTTCATGATCTTTTTAGATGAAGAACACTGTTTAAATAGTAATGATAAATATTTAGCTTTTATCATTATATTGTATGTGCAAAACCTGATGCATTTCATTCCTGATGAAATACATTTTTCATATTTATTGGCTAAAGTTTTCTGCTTCTGCCCCTGTCATCTGCCATCCATATCTAACCCTCCTGTCTCATAGAAGTGGAGACAGCTTGTTTTTGTTGCCCTCCAGTAGAATCTAAAAAATATTAAATTTGTGCATTCACACATTTCTGTATATGGTTCATGTTACCTTATGTCATGGTTTGTAGGCTCTGAACCCGAATTCAGCCACACACAGAGCCACATTAAGAGTCTTTATTGAAAGGTTTGAATAGTGGAATGAAGAACCAGGAGACTGTACCAGGCTGCAGCAGAGGAGTTGTGGAGATGGCTGGAGCTTGACGGTGGAGTTGAACGGCACAGCTGAGGCTGACAGACGAAGGGAGCAGAGGCTTAGCAGGTACAGGGAGCAGGCAGGCAGACGAGACGTGCGACAAAGGTAAGGACTTGGTGAGGACGACGTGAGGTCACTGTCAGGGAACAACTGCAGACGATCCGGCAGGGAAGAACTGGCTGAGATGAGCTTTTATACAGGACTGTCTCAGAAAATTAGAATATTGTGATAAAGTTCTTTATTTTCTGTAATGCAATTAAAAAACATGAAATGTCATACATTCTGGATTCATTACAAATCAACTGAAATATCGCAAGCCTTTTATTATTTTAATATCGCTGATTATGGCGTACAGCTGAAGAAAACTCAAAAATCCTATCTCAAAATATTAGAATATTTCCTCAGACCAAGTAAAAAAAAATTATAACAGCAAAACAAAATCAAACATTTGAAAATGTCCATTAATGCACTCAGTACTTGGTTGGGAATCGTTTTGCACAGATTACTGCATCAATGCACTTTGGACCACTCTGCAACTGTCCAGTGCTTCTTTTCCATAGCCCAAGTCAGGCGCTTCTTCCGTTGTCTTGAGTTCAGAAGTGGCTTGACCATGGGAATACGGCTATTGTAGCCCATTTCCCGGACACGTCTGTGAACAGTGGCTTTTGATACCTGGACTCCAGCTTCAGTCCACTGTCTTTGAAGCTCCCCCAAATTCTGGAAGCGGCTCTTCTTCACAATGCTGTTAAGGCTGCGGTCACCTCTCTTGGTTGTGCAGCGTTTCCTGCCACATTTCCCCCTTCCAACACACTTTTTGTGAATGTGCTTTGAAACTGCACTCTGTGAACAGCCTGCTCTTTGAGAAATTTCTTTTTGTGTCTTACCCTCCTGATGGAGGGTGTCAATGATGGTCTTCTGGACAGCAGTCAGATCTGCAGTCTTCCCCATACTTGTTGTGATTTAGTTTACTGAACCAAGCTGAGTGTTTTTCAAGGCTCAGGAAACCCTGCAGTGTTTCGAGTTAATTACACGATTCAAGTGATTAGTTGAATAGCCTACTAGTATACTCTTTCACGATATTCTAATATTTTGAGATAGGATATTTGGGTTTCTTAAGCTGTAAGCCATAATCAGCGATATTAAAACAATAAAAGGCTTGCTATATTTCAGTTGATTTGTAATGAATCCAGAATGTATGACATTTCATGTTTTTTAATTGCATTACAGAAAATAAAGAACTTTATCACAATATTCTAATTTTCTGAGACAGTCCTGTAGAGAGGTTGGCAGTCCAGATCTGATTAGGCACGGCAGGTGGAACTAATGAGGAGGTGGGGAGTGAACTGCATGAGACGTGGAAAGGAGAAAGTTCATGGGGAAGCAGGCAGGTCAGAATTGCACCATGACACCTTATAGACAAATTTGAAATGAAACATGTTTATGTAGAGACCCTGTGTATGGCTGGTCAATATATAACGTTTTACAACATATTGACATTTTCAGATAAAATGTTACTAAAGTGGCAAGGGTTTGTTGAGTCCAAGTTTGATACTGAGAATAAATATATCGCAAGACGGATTTTTGTTTTCTTTGTTTTTAAAGATGTTTTATTTTATATCTTTAGGTTAGGGTTAGGGTTAGGATCCATGAGACTTAAGGTTAATAACAGTGGCTTCGTAACACTTTGAATTTAGCTCATGCAGATTTGATTTAGAACTGGCTTTGTTCTTTGTCATTTCTGTACAGTAAAACTATTGATCTATAGCTCGATTGTATTGCACCAGACACAGATATTTTGGTATTTCAGCCGAGACGGTGTTGTGTGTGAAATGTTTATTGAAAATATAACACATAAACAAAAGCACAGTGCTGGCAAGTAAAGGCCAAGTTCCACTGGCTGGTATTAGCCGCGCACCACACGGCTCCTCTCACTTTCCAGTGTTACAGGAGCTGTTTTTTTCCTCCAGCTCTGCTGAGTAGTAAGGACAAACCGTGCTGACTAAGGAAGAGATTTGATTGAACCTCCCTCTTTTCCGTGATTGGCTGATGTGTGAGGAGGGGGGTCAAGGAAAACTGAAAACAGAAAAACTGAAGAGAAACAACATTAAAATGAAAGACCACTATGAATAGAGTGGGGCAAACCAAAATATAATTGAATTTTTTCAAACCATGAGCCATGCCTCAGGGGTAGTTTTCTATACCCAGACGTGCTGTATCAGATCTGTGGATTTCTCAAGATTTTCTCTTATTTTTCACTGAAAGCTGTTAAATGTTGTTTCTGAAGTGTCCATCCATCCACCTCTTGCGATACAAGGCAGCAACTGTCACCAGGGGGGATCAGCGGTGTGCTTTTGCAGAGGTGCCAGACTGAAAGTAGCTTGAGCATGGTCAAGCCTTACACTCCCTTCTGCTGACAGACCAGCGCACAGCCTGGTAGTAAGCCAGACGAAGGAGTGGTCTGCTCTGGCATCACTGGCCACTCAAGGGACTTGGGTAACCCCCTGGAAGTTCCCTTGGCGGAGAGGCCCAACGTTTGCAAGCTAATCGAGTGAGGGACTGACAGATTCCATTGTCCAAGATGGGTGCCGAGCGACAGCAGGGGACAGATGACGGACTAGTTTTAACTATTTTTATATTAGTTTTCTTAACAAAATCATTTAAAAACTAAACATCAAACTGAGGAAAGTTGATAAGGCGGAGTTGGAAGAATCCTGAGAGTGGATTGATAACAACAACCTAGATATTTCCCTGCCAACACACCCATGAGGGGCCCATGTGGGTTGGATGTGGGCTGGTGAGTGGGCCCAGCCCCAGCTGGGGCCCACTCAGTGGGTTCCATGGTGGCCCCTTGTGGGCAAGCCCACATGGGCTGAGGGTGGGTTTCAAATGGGACCCACATGCGCAACCCAGTTTTCACCCACATGGGACCCACACTGGACCCTCGGCTGATTATGGGTCCGGTCCTTATGTCCTACACTGTATAGCCTTTATTATTACAGGCTATTTAATTTTGGAGTGGGTCATTTTGTGTTATAATTGTAATATGTATTATTTTTGTGAATGCTGCTTGTGAAGACTTTGATGCAGTCAACTGCGAGTTGCCTCTATCCACTATATAAATAAAAATGCCATGCCATTGTTCAAGGTTTTTTATTATTTCAAAAGCATAATATGTATTTTACAGATGCATAATACACACAATATGATACAGATTATGAAAGTTTTATACAAGACAAAAAATGGAACAGAAAAAAAAATGGTCCCATAACAAATTTTCTTCGGCTGAGCGAGAAGTGGATCTAGTGGGAGAAGGACGGACCTGTCTGGCCTGTCTATTGCCTCCCCTGTCCCTTGATTCAATCAGCCATTTTGACACTGCCCTCTCCACATCTGGCTGGTTAGGCTGTTCTTCTTTAAAGCTCCTGCAGGAAACCTATGTTACAGTCACTTCACATGTGCCAACAACACTCTGAGTAAGGATTGTAAAGTCAACCATCTTGAAGTGATATTCACCAAAAACTGATCACTTTAATATCCCAATTACATTAAATTAAGCTTTGTAGCATGACTGAAATGGCATTTCTGTAATAACCATTGCCAATAAATGAGTGTATATTTATCTTGACAAAAGTTACTGTATTACAGTTATTAATTATTTATTATGCACTTACCAAATATAACTTCAAACAGCTTTAAAGTCCGGAATTCCCGCTTTCCATTCCGGCCCACAAAATTATACAGCCTTGACAGGTCATGGTCCATGATGAAGACCATCATCCGTCTTGTGGCCTCATCCACAGTGTTCCCTCCAATGTCTGCCACTGCTGTGACCTAAGGGGGAACAGAGTCAGTACAAAGTTAAATAATTTTTTTTATTATTATTTTTTGCACCTTCTAATGGCTCACTTTTATTGACAGTAGACTGACAGGAAAGGGGTGGAGAAAGGGGAGAGACATGTGGCAAACGACCGGTGGTAAACTTGACAAAAAGAAAAACTCAGGATCTAGATTATTTTCATTGTTGATTAATCTACTGGTATGGATTACTGTATAATTGTTGATTATTTCAACAATTAATAGATTGGTTGCTATAATCATGAAATGTTAAAACATTTTGAAATATGTTGGTGCTTCTCAAATCTCTTGTTCTGTCCACAAAAAGAGATACTCAGTTTATGGCCATGAATGAACCGAAATGAAGAAGACCGAAATATTCTTATTTAGGAAGCTGAAATAATAGAATTAGGAATTTTTTGCTTTACCAAAGCTATAACAGCCAATTAATTGAATTATTGATTACTGTTTAACTTATTGACGATTTGCTGCAGCTCAAATCAGATTTACTGCCACCCCCCCCCCCCCAAAAAAACTGAATGAAATTTCACTAGCCTAGACTTTACATACCTACATACCAGGTCAGACATAAAGCTTGGGTCAGACAGTTTCTCCTCCATGTCTTCAACTTCTCTAACTGTCTTTAGGGGGAAACCATCTGGGATAAAAGAAAGGGTGTTGCCACCGTTGCCACGCTGCGCTTGTAGCATCCTTCTAGTTGCCCGATTGTCTTCTTTAAGTTCCTCAAGAAGTTCGAGGATGCGTAAAAGGATGTCCCTCGTTGGCAGGGATTAGGGTGGTGACATGGCTGACCTAAGGAAGAGAAAAAGCAAAAAAGTGTTAGTGTAGACCAGTTGGATAGAGGCAAAGGAGATGTCAGCACAGACACCTGAATCAGACAATTAAACAGGCCAAATGAAAAGTACACATTCTAATCAGTTTCTCTCGCTCGCATCACTGTGTCAGGATGGGATGTGAGGATGGATGGTGTCAGCACAGAGCTGAGAGAGGATGGAGGCAGAGAAGGTGTCAGTACATACCCGAGGGTGGATGGAGGTAGTGGAGGTGTAGGGCTGTCATCCTCTTCCTCGCTGGACAACACCACTTTCCTAGACCTGTAAAATATAATAACACAATCAGTTATATGCACAGTAGTGCATATTATGTAGACATCAGTGTTTCCATAGGCTGTCGGTGTGTGTGTGGTGGGTGGAAACAACACTAACACACAGGTAGTAGCTGCAAGTGTTCAGATAAATTGAAGACAAAAAGAATTCCAACAAGCGAGGAGTCCACTGGATAGGTGAAAAACGGTTGGGCGTTTTCAAAGGAATTACAGAGTACTTTAACGGTTCCGGAATGTGACAATATGTTTTACACAATAACAACATTTCCCCAAACAGAAAAACAGTTATTGCCACGAGAAGAGGAGATCAGCGTCTGTCCATCATCAACACAAGCATCATAAGTGTCCATGGAATCCATGTTCTCAGAATTATCTGCCAACAAAGCCATAGACTTATTTTCAAGCACAAGCAAATTCTCCTCCTTTTTGTTCTTTCTGAAGACATTATTTCTAGAAAAAAAGAAAAAAAAGAAACTTTCAGCTATGTTAAACACAGCAGATGAACTCCAACCAACAACTGCAAATGATTTGGTTAGAAAAAATGTTCTGGGGTTAATCACAGATCTAAGTCCATGTTAAGTGACGCTAGATTTCTTTTGAGTATATCGCATCACAGAGGTGACTACATCAATGTGTGCATTATAAGGCGGAGGGATTTCAGCTGGTTGTATACACTGCATCGTCACTTATTTAAGAGTCAAAAAGCGACTTCATTTTCACAAACAAAGTGAAAGAACAGCAACCCCGCATATAGAAAAAAAAATGAAGTCGTATGAAATAATCAGGCTTGGAAACATTGAGCGCGCTCACTGGCCCGCGCGGGACACTGAACCACGTCGAGGGGAAAGAAAAAAAAGTCCAGAGAGCGCAGCGAGGAAAAAAAAAACATTAACGCTCACGGCCCTTTTTAACTTTCGGTCAAATACCGACTGTCAAAAAAAAAAAAAAAAAAAAAAAAAAGGAAGAAATACACTAAACAGCCCAAGCAGCTAAGGTCTAATAGTGTAAGTCCAGCTCTGATAGAATGTGCCGCAGAGCCGAAGCTCCGAGCCGACGGCGGTAGCAGCTGGCTCGGTCTAGTCCTCAACCACGTTGCGGTGGTGGTCACCTACAACTGTGGCTTTTTTTGTTGCTGCTGATACTCTCAAACCCTTAGAATTCTCTAAAGTATTCCTGCAGCAGACACTTTAAACGTAGCTCCTGCACTAGTTACTTTCAGAAAAACAGTATTTATTAGATGTAGAGGCATTCTTACCTGTATGTCGTCCAAAAGATACTGTCTTCATTGCAAGGATAAAAAAAAAAGTCCTTCCAATGACGCCGGAACACGGTAGGCCATAGACATAATGTCTGTGCGGTAGGCTATGTGCACAAAATGGCGCCTGCTAACTTCCGGCTAAGCGTGGTCAGAATCCACCTCCAGTTGAAATAGAATTGTTTTCTTAGCAAGACTATCGATGATCCTGGACGATCCAAGGTTTAGTTCTGTTACAGACCATTTTCGTATTTGTTTAATTAGCTTGGGTGATCGTAAAAGATAAAAATTTAGTTGTGAAATTATAAAAATATCAACATTATAAACGTTCCCCTGTCTCATGTTCACTGCCCCCTAGTGACTGAATTGAGAATTGTGGTAATTTATATCCCCTTCTAAAGTTTGTTAATAAAGGCCACAATTAATGAAATACTAAATTCCTAGCATCCTTCGTTTGCAAGACATCTTAGAAAAACATGTTTTTTAAAAAAAAAAAACTCTAACCCTAAGCTACTAAATCCACAGCGTGATGATATTAGAACAGAATTAACTAGATAAAAAGTGTACAAAATCATTACGCTATATATAATAATAAAATAACAAAGCACATATAGTATTTGGTTTGACATTAATTCCAGTGTATCAATATGAAAGTAGAATTCACCTGTGTGAAAACAAAAAAGGAAGAAACATTAAAAACTTTTAGAATATTGATCCAGTTCATTATGAAACATCTCGAAAACATCTCAAAATTTTCAGCCGCTTCACTGAAAGGTTGTGAAGTGATTTAAATTTCAATTATTTAAATAATTTATGCATAATCTAGGCTGGATTAGTTTAATATTAAAGACTTTTACTTATTAAAAATAAACAAATAAAATAGCATAAAAAGGAGACCTTTCAGTGGCTGTAACATATGTCGATTTGACCATTTTGAATTTGTAAGGGCTGCCCAACTGGAGCCCACCTATTGCCCATGCTTGGTATAGCCCATCTACTGCCCACATGAGTCATGTGGGCAGTAGATGGGCTGCCCACATGGGTCCCAGCAACACAGCCCACCCTGAGCCCATGCCCAGCTGAAGCCCATCTAGCCCAAGTGAGGACCACATGGGCCCCACCTGGACGTGTTTGCTGAGTTGGTGGATTGAGATCAGGGCCTCTGTGCTCAGCAGCCTCCAGGCCTGGCCTGCGCTGCAAAGCTAAGCCACAGGAGCAGTGGGACCAAACTGTGGGGTGTCCACCACCATACTCCCAGCACCACACTGAGGGGGTGTCCAACACCAGACTCCCAGAGCTGCTAAAAATCAGCCTACTATGGCTAACAAAAAGGATAAGCACAACACTCATTACATCTCAAATGTACAAGTTTGTGAACTAATGGAGCAACAGAAAACGTTTTATAAGGAAATGTTACAGCAGCAGGAAAGTAACTTCAAGGCTTGTTTGAGTGTTTTATTGGATAGCACAAACTCCAGAGTGGATGCTATTCTAAAAGATCTACAGGAGTTAAAAACTAGTCTACAGTACACACAAAAGGAAGTAGATGATTTGAAAGCTCTTAATACAACTATGTCATCCGATTGCAAATCTACTCAAGATGACATACATAAGCTGGAGGAATCAATGATCATTATTGATGGCAAGATAGATGCTTTAGATGCTCAAGCCACACTTAAAAATGTCATAATTGATGGCATACCTGAGGAAGATAGCGAAAAATCACACAATTCTGAAAATAAGGTGCTGGCTTTCTTTAAAGAAAAACTAGATCTGGATCCTAACAGCGTAGGTATTGAAAAATTACAGCGTCTTGAAAAACTAGACAAAAAACACAATATACAAAACCCCGACCTAGACCTCTGATGGTGAAATTTTTAAGGTTTAAGGACAGAAGTGCTGTGTTATACAGCTCGAAGAAGCTGAAAGTAGTGGTGGGTGCATTGATCCTAGGATCGATACTATCGATACCAACACGGGTATTGATATTGAACAATATTCTTTTAACAGGATCAATCCTTTTTATTCTCTCCCGCGCACGCTGACTACCGCAGATTCACCAGTCTCCCCTTCTGTGTCACGGGCCGGCACTCTGCTGGCTGCTGCTCCCCCTCTCCTCTCGTACATGGCTCAGGGGCACCAGCCAATCAGCACGCAGGCTCAGCCTGGCCCGCCCACTGTGCTCTCTCAACTCAACACACACAAACAACCGCCACGCGCGGCTCCTGTTCAGACATGGAGAGAGAAAGAGTGAGAGACCGCCAGAGCGGAAAACATGAAGACAGAAATAAGCCCCGTTTGGCTCTATTTTAATACCGTAAAGGAAATCAAGCTGTATGTTTTGTAAAAAAACAGTTAAATTCAGTGGAAACACAACAAATTTATCTAAGCACATGAAAAACCATGAGCAAGAGAACGTCAAGTGACAGAGGAAACTTCTCTCATTGCCCCGACAGACCCACAGACAGACGTCTCTGACTGAGGCGTTTCAATCCTCCAGAGAACATCCAGGTAGATCAGTGTGGTCATCTTCAGCAGCAGTTCATGTTAACTTTCAAAGTAGATATTATCTATCATATGTTACTGGGGCCCACACAGAAAATGTAATTAAGACTTTGAAAGAACCCAGTACATATATCCTATTAAAAAGTGTTATTTAAGATAAGGTAACATTAGCTAATCTTTTATTTATCCCACGACGGGGAAATTTATAGGATTAAAGCAACAGGCAGGTGCACACAATACAGACAAAATTACATAAGGATTGAAAGATATAAGAGGTGGATTAGGAAAAAAACACTGAACATAACATTATTATTATTATTATTATTATTATTATTATTGTAATAATAAAATAAAAATCAAATGTTAAAAGTATCGGTATCGGATCGATATCGGCGATACTGCCCCTGTATTTACTTGGTATCGGATCGATTAAAAATTCCAGGTATCGCACACCTCTAGCTGAAAGGATCAAACTACTTCATAAATGAAGATTATCCTGACTCAGTCTGTCAGAAAAGAAAATAACTGGTCCCTCAAATGAAAGCCGCTAGAGAAAGAGGAGATATTGCCGTTTTAAGGTATGAGAGGCTGATTATACACAAAAAACACTAAATGATTGGAAAATATCTGCAGTTAGAACATCATGGCTGATACCTAGTATGACCAATTTTCCAAATAAAAGCCTAAAAGTTGCTCACCTAAACATATGTAGCTTGAGAAATAAAGAGCATGAAATAGAAAATATTCTGAATATTAATAACATTAATGTACTCTCTCTGTCAGAGACTTATCTAGATGGCTTTTGTGATAGTGAAGAATTAAGCATACCTGGGTATAGTTTGTTTAGAAAAGATAGAAATCAATATGGTGGAGGCGTGGCCTTTTATATTCAAAGCAACATACCTGTAAAAATAAGTGAAGATATGGCTTCAAGTCAGCGTCCCTCATATAAAGCCCATGCTAATAGGATGTTGTTATAGACCTCCATCTTCTAATATTAATTATTTAGAAAATATTGGTAGAATGTTAAACAAGGTGTGTGACCTAAATATGGAAGTTATTTTCACAGGGGACTTAAACATTGATTGGCTGGATAAAAAGTGTCCATTAAAAAGTCATCTGACCAACATAAGTAATGCATGCTGTTTAAAGCAAATGGTGACACAGGCTACGCGCATTAGTACAAATAAGAGGGGTGTAAGCACATCTACCTGTACAGATCACATTTACCTGTCAGTAAATTTTAATTACACAAAAGCCGTGTCAATACCAGTAGGCTGTACTGATCATAACATGGTCATCATTGCTAGAAAAACAAATGTCCCTAAAGCTAGACCTAAAATTGTATTCGAAAGATCTTATAAATCTTTTTCTAATGAAGCGTATCTAAAGGACATTCAAAATTTATCCTGGACAAAAGTTTTTAAGGCAAATGGTACAGATACTGCACTAGATATATTTTTGAATAATCTTCTGCCTATTATAAATAAGCACGCCCCTGTTAAAAAACTGACTGTGAGAAGGTATCAGGCACCTTGGGTTGATCATGACCTAAAGACTTATATGTCTCAAAGGAATTATGCCAATCAATTAGCACAAAAAACTAAATCTGCAGAAGATAAGCAAAAATACTGCAAGCTAAGAAATCTTGTCACCAAATTAAATCTAAAGAAAAAGAAGGAGTATTTTGCACAGCAATTAGAAAGAACAAAAAATGACCGGAAACAACTTTGGAAAACTCTAAATAGTGTGTTGAGCAGAAAGACTCCTACAAATCCTACCTTTATTGACAGTGGAGATGCTATTATCACAAAGCCAAAAGATATTGCTTATCATTTAAATGACTATTTCAGTAGTAAAGTGGACAATTTGAGAAAATTAGTAATAAATAAAACAGACAGGTTAGAAGTAAATCATTTGAAAGAATTTATGAAAAACAAGCCCTGTAGTTTTGAATTTTCTAATTTAAATGTAGAAATAATAAAAAAAAAATTTAAAGTTGTATGTAAAGACAAGCAACCAGGTTTCGACAATATAGATGAGAAATTAATCTGCCAAGCAGCAGATTACATTGCTGATCCAATTTGTCAAATTCTGAACATCAGTTTAAAAACAGCTACACGGGCATGGAAAGAGGATAGGATTATACCTTTGCCTAAGGATAAAAAAAAGCCGTTTTGTGGTCCTAACAGTCGGCCAATAAGGTTGTTACCAGCTTTAAGTAAGATTTTTGAAAGCGCCATTTTTGATCAAATACAATCTTACTTCTCAAAAAATTATCTTATAACAAATTTCCAGCATGCCTATACAATAGGATACTCCATATGTACAGCATTAACACAAATGACAGACGATTGGTACACAGAATTGGACCATCAAAAGATATGTGGAGAAGTCCTATTAGACTTTTCAGCCGCGTTCGATGTGATCGATCATACACTGCTTCTTGAAAAACTTCTGCTGTATGGTTTTAAACCTTCAGCTCCAACATTGATGAAGAATTATTTATCAGATAGGTCACAGAGTGTGTATTTCAATGGTAGTTTTTCAAAGAGGGTGTCAGTAAACTGTGGAATTCCACAAGGCAGTTGTCTTGGGCCACTTTTATATGCCATCTTCACAAATGATCTACCATTAGTACTAAAATATGCTAAATTAACAATTTATGCAGATGACACAACTGTCTATTCATCTGCAAAATCAATATCTGAATTAACTTCCATTTTAAATAAGGACTTAAAAATTGTAGAGCAATGGGTTTTAGATAATAAATTAGTTTTGAACATCTCAAAGACAAAAACTTTAGTACTTGGTTCAAACAAGTCTCTTAAATATGACCCAAAGTTAAATTTGTTAATAAATAACACACTCATTGAGCAAGTAACAGAAGCTAAGCTTCTTGGTTTCTATTTGGATAATAAACTGTCTTGGTTAAGAGTCAAGACATACTGAAGTTGTAGCAAATTTTTGCTGGCTGATTTGACTAAGCTTATAGTAAGAACATTAATAATTTCTCAACTTGACTACTGTCAAACAATATGGTCAAATGCAAAAAGAAAAGATTTAGAGAAACTTCAATAATGCACAATAAAGCTGCCCGTGTAGCATTAATTGTTCTCACAGGACCAGTATAAATACTATGCATTCAAATCTAAGCTGGCTAAAGGTTCATGACAGGGCACTAGCTTCACTATTATTATCAACGTGGAAAATCTTAAAACTCAAGAGTCCACTGTTTCTGTTTGTTCAACTTAAGAATAATTTGGACTCTCATGGTTATACCATGAGACATGCAGCTGAAGGGTGATTTGTAATTCCTAGGGCAAAAACTAATTTTCTCAAATGCACCTTTACTTACAACTCATTGCTATTAATTCTCATAAAAATCTGCTTTCAAAATGCAACTTAAGAAAGTTTTTAGGAGCAACTTATCAATAAATGAAATTGTTTCACATTCCAATTTATTGTAACTTATTCATAAAATGTTAAATTTTAAATTGTAACTCGCCCCTTTTCTATGAATGTTCAGTTTTATTGATATGTATATGATATTTGTCATCTGTCAAACATGTTCATGAATTTACATTGTATACTGTATTTTTAATGATGTGGACCCCAGGAAGAGTAGCTGGGTGTAAAGCACAGCTAATGGAGATCCTAATAATACATAAACAAATAAAAACAGACAAAGCAATGCCAAGGAGGCATTTCCCTATTCCAGGCCTTTCTAGGCCGGTCGAATCACGAAACAGGCAAAGGAAAACCAAGCGGGGAGGAGCTGAGCTGGGCGGGAGAGAACAAGGAGAGCCAGGGCAACTGCACATTAAGAGTCTAGGGTGAACTGAAGGCAGATAGAGCAGCGACCAGGCTGCTCACAGCAAAGGATGACAGGACTGGAGGAAATGAATTGTTCAATTTTCAGAAGGAGCGGAGGCAAAATCTGTGAGACAAGTCAAGGTCATACATGGAGTAATTTGCAGGAGAAAGAATACAGGTCCTTTGGGAATCAAAGTCAATAACAGTCTGTGTCATGTCCAGTAATCAGAGAGCCAATGAGGTGTCTAGGCGAGGGCAAGGCAAGGCAGGAGAATCCAAAAAAGAAAAACAGGGTTAAACTCAAGCAATGCAAACAAGTACACTGGACAGCAACTCACACAGGCTCAAAGTCAATCTTGGAGAGACTGTGGAGTGCAGGTATATAAAGGCAGAGTGACAGGTGAAAACCATCCAGGATATTAAGGTCAGTGCTGGTGCAGCTGCTCCACTAATTAACTTTTGTGATAGTGAGCAGAGACAGACAGCCAGCCAGCCAGCCAGCCCAAACAACAAAACATGAAAAACAGACAGCATGGCATTGATAGATCTGTATAAAATAGTATAAATGTTTCTGTCCCATATTTGTATGACAATAAGTGCCGTACCAGCACCTATTTATTTCCACTTAAAGCACTGTGTATTACCTAATCATTAGGTAATTATGATGTGACTATTTTATAATAGTTAACAACAGATTTGTGTGACTTAACATAAGATGGAGCCAAAAGATTACCTTATTGTTAGGTCATTTTGAAATATAGCTTGATCACTGGTTAGCAATACATTCTGAATATGTTGATCACCTGGTCTGAAGCATCAATTAACATGGTCTCTATTTCTCATTTTGGTTCCACCATCATGGGCCCTGAATCAAATTTAAGGCACCAGTTAATATTCAGCAGATTTTTTTGTGTTTCTCTGTCTGCATATGATCTGAACACAACAAAAATCACCATCAATCATTATTATTTAAATTTAAATTAAAAGTTTCTACTGTTTTTTTTTTCTAGATGAGAATGTCTCCTGTGGCTTATTGTGCATTTTTATATCACTGGTACAAACTCCAAAATATGCTTTTAGCCACTCAATTTATTCTGCAATCTCAGAACTTCTAAGTATAAAACATTTATTATTAGTTTGATGCTGTGGTATAGGTGATGATGAGTTATTAATTAGGCAATTCACCACAAATATTGTCTTCGGGCATTTTACAATAAAAAAAGCTCCCGAATAATTAGCACCTGCAGGTCTGTTTTTTGTCTTAATACCATTGCATTGTTATGAAAGATGACATTGTTGTGGTGCTTCTTTATATTGATTATTTTTCACAGTTTAACATCCTTTAACAAATCATCTGTTGGGTTAATTATTTTTCCTGTGTGGTCAAGACTGAGACAGAAACTAATTGGCAAAAATAAGTTTGGATTTAAAAATTCATTGTATTTATTTGGGCAATAATTTTTGCATTATCATTTAATTTTTTACTCGAATTTTCTACACATGTGTCTGTTCTGAATCCAAATCCACAGCCATTTGTTTAATTAGGCTTTAATATGCCTCATCTTCATCTCTTTTTGAAAAACAATTTCCACTGCATTTGCTTGAGAGGGGGCCCCAGATGAGGTAATCTTAAAGTAGACGTGTGTTTTATGATTCTCTCAGAAAGAACCAGAGAACAGCATATGCAACACTCCAGCTGACCATCTGTCAGATATCCGAATGCTCCACACTCCCAAAAAACAGGGACGGAAGGTATTCCCAGGCCATTAGGAATACAACAGATTGTGTTCATGTCTGTGAGTTTGTGTAGGGTTGCACTTCTTCCGAACAGTAGCTTTCAGTCTGACTGGAAAATAGTGTAACCTGACACACTTACTTACGCACACCACAGTCATGCTGCACTTTGGTTAAACGGCATTCAGTGTTAATGATTTTTCATTGCTCTCTATAGCCCATTTCCTCAATGAATTATTTAATATTCTTACAATAATAACCCAATTCGGTTTCAGACTCTGCCTCCAATTTACCAACACTCACAAGGTAAGTCAACATTTCAAAGCAATGAATTCCTCTCCATTCTTTACCCTCTAGAACAGTGAAAGTTTAGATAAAACTGAAAGTTATCTAACAAAGTTTTCCTAGACTGCTCATAGACCAGTTCACGCGTGACGCCAGCGCTACATCCGGGTCCCGCTGGTAGGCAAAAACTACTGTTCTCGTCTACTACATGACAAAACGGGTGATTTTTGGAATCTAAACAATGCCTATGACTTGTTGTGCTCCCGGTTGCACACAGAGGCATTCCAAATTGTCGGATGTACGTTTCTGTCGTTTACCGAAGGACGAAGAAAGAAATGGATATTTTCAATGAAAAGAGCGCAGGCAGACACTCCCAATGGACTGGGGGAGCCATCATACTACGACAGAATTTGCAGTCTACACTTCATCTCCGGTAAATACAACTTAATTCTGCTCTAGTCATTGTTCTACTTAAATAGCGGCGGAGGGGAGGTGGCGATCGCTAGAGGGGGCCGAGAGAAGCGGAGTCGATGCGCTACAGCAGCAGCACGCCGCATCATTTTAGTTTTCTTCGTGCAATCAGTGTGCAATAATGTTCACCAGACAGCGGCTGCATTACGCCCCCGTTCACGGGCGCTAGTACTTCTGTGTTTACGCTGCAATGTCGCCGACACCCCCACCCATTTTAACAAGACAAAAACACCAAAATAATCATTTGTATATGTCGCGGTACGGCCCTTGGCCAGCATTTCACAGACTCGCTCCGTCCCTTCAGGCTTTTGCTGTATGGATGTGGCAATCTGATACCATCAACTTACTCTTAGAACGATCTTGTGATACGTTATCTAAAGAAGAAAAATTTGTGGAGAACTCATCAGTTTCTGTTTGCGTCCGCCATTGTGTTGGCCTTTTGCCTACCAGTCCGGCTCGCATGCGCAAAAAACCCGAATCAAAACAATAACAATGAACTGGTCTATAGTAGTCAAATAAAGGAATCTTCTGTTCCTGACCCATATGAGAAGGAAATGGAGCTGAACTCAAGATGTTAGGTTGAACTGTATTTTACCAATTCAATTCAATTAAATTTTATTTATATAGCACCAATTCATGAAACATGTCATCTCAAGGCACTTTACAAAATCAAATTCAATCAGATTATACAGATTGGGTTAGATTATACAGATTGGTAAAAAATGTCCTATACAAGGGAACCCAGTTGATTGCGTCAAAGTCTTGAGAAGTAGCATTCACTCCTGAAGAAGCGTAAAGCCACAGGGAGAGTCGTCTGCATTGTCCATGGCTTTGCAGCAATCCCTCATACTGAGCAAGCATGTAGCGACAGCAGAATGAAAAACTCCCCATTAACGGGAAGGAAAAACCTCCAGCAGAACCACGCTCAGTGTGAACGGTGTTATGCTATGATAACGTCATGATGAATAATTGATCTCAGATTGAATTCTGAACAGTGGAAGAGTTTAACAAAGGAACTCCACTCTGGCTGCAACATGAGACCCTCAAGGCTTGGACGGCCCTACTTCCCAGCAGGGGTTCTCTCTTGCTATAAAACCTTCCTCCCACAGACAAAAGCTCTCTCTTCTCCACACACTCCTCCATCATCAGACGACCAGCACTCCTCTGGGGGGGGGGTCTCCTTCCTCAGCAGCCATGTACAGGAGCCATGCTTGGTGTCCTGGTGCCAAGAGCACATGTGGACACCCTTATGCTTGAACATGGTGTTTGTGATGGACAATCCATGGCGAGCACAGAAGTCCAACAGCAGAACACCACTCGAGTTCAGATCAGGTGGGCCATTCCTCCCAACCACGCCCCTACAGGTCCCACTGTCATTGCCCACGTGACCATTGAAGTCCCCCAGCAAAACGAGGGAGTCCCCAGGAGGGGCACTCTCCAGTACCCTTTCCAAGGACTCCAAAAAGGGTGGGTAATCTGAACTGCTGTTTGGTGCATAAGCACAAACAACGGTCAGAATCCGTCCCCCTACACGAATGCGGAGGGAGGGCACCCTCTCGTTCACCGGGGAGAACCCCAACGTGCAGGCACAGAGATGTGGGGCAACAGGTATGCCCACCCCAGCTCATTACATTGTTTGGAGCTGTCCAGCTCTTCAAGACTGTTTGAAAAATATCACTGACACACTTTTTGAACTGTTCAAAAGGAGATTTCACATCTTAGCCAAACTCTCCATTTAGGGTTCAACCATGGGACTTCCAGATTCTCACTTCTCATCTTTTGAAAGAAGATGGATTATACTTGCTCTCACAACAGTAAAACAGATTTTGTTAAGAAACTGGATGAAAAAAATAACCTCTGTCATATGAGGAATGGATAAACAGCTATGATTAAGCTAGCATTGTATGCTGTACCAATCCGTTGTGGTGAATAGAGAGCTGAGGGACTATGTCTCCCGGCTGGCCTGGGAACACCTTGGGATTCCTCCTGAGGAGCTGGCCCAAGTGGCTGGGGAGAGGGACGTCTGGGCCTCCCTACTGAAGCTGCTACCCCCGCGACCCGACCCCGGATAATAGGGAGAAGATGGATGGATGGACGGATGGATGGATGTATGTGATGGATGAGCAAGTCATGTATGGTCTACTTAAAAATCTCAGTCAATATGACTCTACTTGGATTGCTTATACCAACTGTCTGGCTCTATTATAATGGGTAAGTGGAATAACTAATCATCAGTGTGGTGTCTGTGTTCTGTACACTTTGTTGTATTCAAAAAATGTTAATAAAGCGTGTGTACATTATAAAAAAAACACTGTAAAACACATTAGTTAGGCTGCATGCTGGCCAGTGACAGGGTTGGGTGAAAAAAAAGAGTTGGGTGTCTGAGAATTCAATTGTGAGGCAGGAACAACAATGGCGAGCTTAGAAGTCTTTTACACCATTGCACAAAAATAACAGAGAAGGATAGTGTTTTTATTTTTGGAATGAAATTATACTTACCTCTGCTTGAAGCAGAGGGGTTCAGGTATTTTCGTGATTTGTTCATCAGACATGGCAGGATCGAGCAATTGGATAAATCCATAAACTGGAAATTGTCTTTCTTACTGCAAAGAAAGCCATGATCCATCTATCCATCTATGGTTATTAGATGGCTCATGATTGAAAGAATTAGATTCTGGACACAGGCAGTTAAATGGGATTTGTGTGTAGGGGCCAGGCTCCGCCTTAAAGATAAAGCAAAGAGTTCTCTAGTTGGAGTAAAGCCAACTCCAGGAGTAAGTTGAGGTATTTAAGGCATCTGATTAAAATGCATCCTGGTTCCCTTTGCTTTTATCTTTCTCTGCCTATTTTACAGAAATGAGTCCCCAGTTAAATACTAGAACATGCTGGTAATAAACTATACTGTATCAATAACTATGAAAATTGTACAACAAGGATGACTTTGTTGTGACAGCAACAAGTTCAGTCATTTTTGCTCTCTAGGACCACAGGATTTCGTTTCTTTAAGTTTTACTTTTTTCTAATTGTATTGGTTCTAATCTCAAAGATGAGCTTTAAAAACACACTTTATAAATGTCTTGGTATGAATTCATTGATAGGGTGCTTTATAGAAACTTTCTTTTTTCTTCTAGAACTTTTTAAGATAATGCTTAGTGGGAAAACGGTTGGAACTGTGTTGTGAACTGTCCTGTCCCAGACTCCTGGAGTTAAAGGGCAGCTTCAGACCTGTAATTTGCCTAATCAGTGTCAGGGTACTATTAAAACAGCTCAGATGTACTAGAGCACATTTAAGGTGCTCTAGTGCTGTGTTGAATCTAAAAGACAGCAACAGACATTAGTTTACCATGTATTTAATGTGAAAACCTGTGGGTGCTCTGTATCTGAAGGAATATGATGCTAAGGGGCTTCTTGTCACACCATTGACCTGAGGATTAAACTGTGCACTCTCTCTACTCTTGCAGATAAGACACAACCACTAGCAGCTCCACGGGCTTCAGACAGCATGTCTGCGTTAATATAACATTTCCAGTACCTTACACTCACCATTACTAATTAATCCAAATCATATTCAACTGTGCTCAAGTGCTTAGGCGCCTTACCCGCACCAACCTCACCCAAAAGCTGTCCTTAATGTGGACAGAAGAGGTCTGGTCCCCTCCTGAATAAATCATCCTAATAATTCAAAGTAAGCATTTAGCTAATGCATTATTCAAAAGAGTGAAATCAGTGCAGAGGGCAATGGAAAAAGGATGTTGACAGTGTGTCTGGGGCATGTATGTTTGTGTGTGCGTGCGTGTGTGCATATGCCCTGGTTTATTTATCAGGGCTTGTGAGCAGCATGGAGAAGTACTTTTAACAAAGCACTAAGTAACATGGCTTGAATTCAAGGGTCGGTTTTGCTACTTGCTGGTGTAACTCTTGATGTTAAGAGTCCACAGGGTTTTTTTTTTTCCTTGAAGAGTTTCCATATTTGCCCTGGTTGCCATAATGGTGGAATGATGCAAAGACACTGGTGTCTGCCAGGACCAAAACATAGTTGTATTGTCAAAAGAAAGTATTTGCTGGAATCCTTCATTAGTGGTAGACAATTGTAGGAAGGTGGATCTTTTTATGTGCATGTCTTTTTGTTTCAGCTTTGTTTGGTTGCATGGTTGTATGTATATTTCTTTGCATGCTTTTTGGAGACACCAGTTCCTACCCCTTTCCTCTGGCCACTGACTGATTACACAGATGTATCTCATCCAGAGTGATGAGGCAGGAAGAAAAGGGGCGGCCACACCCAGTCAGAGAAGCAGCAGGGAGGGCAGAGACTGACAGAGCAGGCTGTGGAGGGCTGCCAGCGCCCGGCCAGCGCTTGGGCAGCGGCTGACCGACGAGCGGTGATCGGAAGGAACCTGAAGAGGCATCTTGAGAGAAGTGCTGTCCAGCGACACGAAAGATATGCGGCAGATCCAGATCGAGTCCAAGCAGAAGTGAACCCCAGGACCGAGAGCAGCGAGACCGCAGTGGGGCAATGGTGAGGCGCACCTGGGCCGAGAACTGCCGCTCAAGTTGCTATGCACAATGGCCGGACGGGGAGGAACCCATCCGAGCCAGGGACGAGGGCAGGATGAAGGAGAGGCTCAGGGGAGACGCTGGCCTCCTCGGCTCAACCGTTGGGTCGATAACTTGGGGGGTGGACTGCAGAAGGACGCTGAGCATAAGTAGCTGACCCACTCTACTTACAGGATTGCAGGACTGTTGCTGCTGGACTTTTTATTATTTATTTTTTAGGGTGTTTGCATTTTTAAGTAAAGCTTTTAGGGTTGTTCGCTGTACAGTTTTTAGGCTTTACTTTTATTGTAATAAAGTGTTTAAAATTTTAATCTTGTTGTTTTTAAATGCACTGCTCACCCCTGCGATATCAAACCTGTTTTATTCTTAGTTTAATTTGTTTGGTGGACTCATTAGTTTTGTTATTGATGATAATCTTAAGCTTACCACTCGGGTCCCACACAATGAGTAATCATATTTATTTGCAGTTTCACCAGCCCAAAATAATATAAAATAACAAATATTTTGCTTAAAAAAAGCTCTCTACTCATGATTAATTCTTCACACCTGTTCAAGAAAATTAAGTTTCAGCTACATTGGTGTTTAGCATTTCATAGTGCAATCAATCACTTTTGCTTTCCTATTTCCATAATTTTATTTTTTATTTATTTGTCTCCAAAATATTTACACAGTAACCCTTAGTTACAAAGTAACACATGTATTAGATGCGGTGGTGGCAGGTGAAAAAAAACAAATCTTGGTGGGGCTGAGGTGATGAAATACAGAAAAACTGAGAGTAGACGAAATTAGTATTTGTATTTATCTGTTAAAAGAACAGTGCACACAATGAAAATCTATACATATAATATATGGAGCAAAATCAGTGAGAGCATACATTGACATTGAAAAAGAGAACTGACATTGTAAAATCAAAAATTGAAAACAAGAGCTGTGAAATATGTCATGCAGCCTGCCTCTTGTCTGTTGTTTTTCGCCTGGCTAGCTGTTTTCCTCTTTCTGCCCTGCTCCACTCAGCTAATTGGGTGAGCAGCTTCACCTGCCAGTGTTTTAATTACCTGCAACTGTTTTCTCCTGTCACTCTCCTTTCGAATACCTGTGTTGAGTATGATGCTTGCCACTGTTGTATTTATGTTTTGCACTACTTTGTAGAGCGGAAGGTTACGTGTTTATAAAAGCAATAAAGGCGGAGCCTCCTTGTTCTCTACGTTGCAGGAGTCCTCACCAGAGCGGGGCAGTGTGGCTGCCAGTTAACTTGATGATAATGTTTCCCGTCTCCTATTTATCTCATAAGTAATACTTATGCAGAGATGCATTCACAAGGTGCAGATGATGCTGAAGAGCCCAGAGGCTCCCGTGGAAATAATAGAAGAACCGCTGCAGAAGAACCAACAACCTGCCTCTCACAGCCGGTCTCTGCCAGATTGTCTAAATGACATGTGTGAGCCACTTTTCTGTGTGTACTGTATGTGCACCGCCTGCTTGACCTGTGTTCCTGTGTGGATCCTCTGCTCGCCCTGCCCTCACTGGATACCACTGATGGAGTCAAGGCCGGTTCTTCCGAGACCAGCACCAAGACCAAGACCGGGCCCTCTGAAGCCAAGGCCGAGACCAAGGCTGAATCTTTAGAATTGTGCTGTATTTAGACCAAAAACTTTTTGAGCATCAAAAAGCCATGCAACGCCTCAAATTGGACTCTTGTGCACACAAAAGTATTGTGCAATTATACACTGTTTAAAGTTATTTAATGTTTAATAAATAACTCTCTGTTAAGTATTGTCTGGTGATGATCAGCTCTAGAGCTGATATCAGGACAATAGTTGAAAAAGATGAATTTGAGCACTAGCGATCTTTTAACAGCAAAACCTGCACACACATAGAATAAAGGAGTGACAACTTCTCTTCAAGAATTTAATAACAGAAATAAAATGGACATTCAGAGAACATCACAATATAATGCTGTTTATCTGAATTAACACAATATTTCGATTAACAAATCCTCTTTACTAGGCTAGTGAAACTTAACTAAACTACTAAACAAAATGAAGTAAAAAAAGAAGCTAAGCTAAGGAACTATTTACATGCCAAAGAAACAAAAGACAAAACAAAGTGGTTGATCATCATCAGAATAATTCAGTGAATCCTGGTTCACTGCAGATCTGATTTAAAGAACATGGAATGGAGTTAAATTATCTTAACTAATTTAGAACAACATTTGGCGTGTGTTTCAATTCATTCACAATGCAAATCCCGAGTTAAACAAAACATTAATCGATGAAATAACATCTTGTTTGAGTTAAATAACCAAAGTTCACCTTAAAGAATTTGGAATGAGCTTAAATTAGCTTTACTAATTCAGAACAACATTTGGTATGTGTTTCAACCCATTCACAATGCAAATCCTGAGTTAAACCATTATTTGAGGAAATAACGTTTAAAAGAATGATTTTTTCGGTAAGAATCTGGAAACTTTATGAACGCCCGATTTTATTAATGTGATTATACCTCTGGGAGCTAGGGGTCGCTAAAATCAGTTACTCCTAAAGTTAAACAAAACGCCTTTAAATCAACATTAATATTCCATATATGAGCATAATAATGCTCATAGCACCATTGAACGATGGCGGAGCAAAACGAAGCAAGCCTTATGTTCTAACCGGTTTTTGTTGAATAACCGGAAATCGGAAGTTACCAGAAGCTAAATAGCATTTTGGCAAGCGGACTTTTGGCAGTAACATTTAAGGCTTCAGCTTTATTTTTACTCATACTGAATGGGCCGGATAACATAAACATTAATATCCCATCAATGTATGAAACCCTTGTGGGGATAACGTTTGTTATAACCATAAAAACTTACTCGAATCATATCAGCAATGACATGATACAGAATATTAGCATGAGCTACGCCCGTTAGCTCTTTGCATTTAAAAACACCATGTACGCATTACACAAACATCTCCAAATGACCATGTAACCTTTCCCTCTGGTTTCTCTGCCGAACCTGTCGGTGCCTCGTGTGAGTCCGGTCCACTTTGACCATCCAAGGAAAGGAGCAGTGGAAAAGCAGAGAAAATCGTTGGTCTTTTCAGCAGCGGGCTAGACTTCGGCTCTGCAGCCTAGCAGCAGCAAACATGTGGCAATTAGCCACCCGAAACGTGTTAGGGATCGGAGGCCTGGTCCGAGGCTCTGCCGTGTCTTCTGACCCGGTTGCAGTCACGATTTCAGCTCCCTCTTTCTCTCAGCGTGGGAAGTGGGTAAAGGAGGCCCATCTGCGCCATCTCAAGTCACCTTTCCTGCAACAGCTGAAGAGAAATAAACAAAGCTGTTTTTGGCATGGAGGGATTCTTTCTTCCTGCGCCTGATGCTGAAGTTAAGACAGCAGACTTAACTCTTATTTGCCCGGTCATGTCCTCCGGGTGAAGAGGGATTTCTCCCTTGTGCTGGCTTGTGGGTCTTTTCGGGCCCTGAGGACCGCATGGTTGCTGGTCGAGGGCGGACTCTGGATCAGGCGTGGCTGGGCCTGCCACACTCCTTCAGATGTCCCAGGCAGAGGAAGAATGAGAGAGAATGTCTGTGGGAGCAAAGTTTTATAGCACTGATGGGATCCTGCTGAGAGAGGAGGTCCTTTGTGCCTGTGAGGGTCCCAAACTCCTGTTGCTTCCAATCCAGACTGATTCTATTTTCTCATCATGGCTCAATGACACTACATAAGTCCATCAGAGTGGTGAGGCTCTGGAAAAGTGACTCCCATTGGGAGGAAGTATCCTGTTCTTTTCCTCAGCCGGACTCTTTGTAAAATTGTGGATGTAATCGAGAGAGTGGCTTGGCTTTATTTACTGAATAAAGCTAGAGAACCTTGTCGTTGGACGCTTCTGCAGTGTGTCTCGATTCACCAGATAATTCAGAGGCATTTTGAGTTTTATGAGTTTCATCACTTACTGCAGGAGCTGCACGTAGACAAGGGTGCTATATACGTCTCACCTGGGCCCAGTTTGCCAATCTGCTGACCAGCAGGACAACTACAGGCACCCCATTTCAGCTGAAGAGTGTCTGTCCATCTATCTCAGGTTAGTGGATATCTCTGATAATAATGTAAACCCCATGCCCTTGATGCTCAAAAAGCATTCGGTCTGAACACAGAATTAGACTTATATTTTGGGACATGAATTTTTCAAGATCCATTCTTCAACTAAAACTACTTCTGGGTATTAAATAATAATAAAAAATGTATAAGGATATTTAGAACCTGGTGTAGGAGCCAATTATTTTTTTGTGGATAATCTAGTTAAGGTTATTTATTTTACTTTATTGTTTGATATTTGTTTTGAGATTGTGTTTTTAAGATAAGATAAGATAGGTTTTATTGATCTCGCAATGGAGAAATTCACTTGCCACATCGGTTCATACAAGAAGGTGCAGAGTAGGAAAGGTGCATTCAGTTATATACAGTGAATCTTCATATATACAATAGATCAAAAGAATACAGAAGGAAATGGGCATATGGTGTCTTATTTACATTCATAGTGATCTATGTATATATATATAAACATATATATATATATATATATATAAACATATATATATATATATATATATATATATATATATATACACGCCTACATACATACGTACCTACACGTATATATGTGCATATTTATACATGTATACATTTGTACATACATACATACATGTATACTGACATATGTTCAGGTGGTGATAGCAGCAGAAGTCACTACTTCAGGATTATTGCACGGGTTGTAGGACAGTGTATTAAATAGATTATTGCACATTAGTCATTGCACATTAGTTATTGCAGTTGTGGTTACAGTTACAGTGCAGCATTGTAAAATCTGATAGCAGCAAGAATGAATGACCTGCAGTAGCGCTCCTTTTTACAGACAGGATGTCTAAGTCTGGCACTAAAGAAGCTGCTTAGCTCCTCTACAGTCTGGTGCAGGTGGTGGAAGGTGTTGTCCATGATGGATGTGAGCTTGGACAACACCCTCCTCTCAGCTACTTCCTCCACAGAGTCCAGAGAGCAGCCCAGGACAGAAGTGGCCTTCTTCACCAGCTTATTCAGCCTCTTCTGTCCCGCTCTACACTGCCAGTGGCCCAGCAGACAACAGCGTAGAGGAGGGCTGAGGCCAACACAGAGTCATAGAAGGTCTTAAGCAGAGGTCTGCTCACACCAAAGGACCTCAGCCTACTTAGGAGGTGGAGGCGGCTCTGTCCCTTCTTATACAGGGCGTCTGTGTTATGAGTCCAGTCCAGTTTAGTGTTGACGTGAACACCCAGGTATTTGAAACCTTCCACAGTTTCTATGTCCTGCCCCTGGATGTTCACAGGTGAGTGAGGTGGGGGTCTTCTCCTGAAGTCCATCACCATCTCCTTGGTCTTACTGGTGTTTAAGCAAAGATGGTTCTTCTCACACCAGTCCACAAAGTCCATGATGATCGACCGGTACTCCAGCTCGTTCCCCTTAGACACACAGCCCACAATGGCCGAGTCATCAGAGAACTTCTGAAGGTGGCAGCTGTCCGTGTTGAAGGTAAAGTCCGAGGTGTAGAGGGTGAAGAGAAACGGAGACAGGACGGTGCCCTGGGGGGCCCGGTGCTGCAGAGTGCCACCTCTGACTGACAGCCGTGTAGCCGCACGTACTGAGGGCGGTCAGTGAGGTAGTCCATGGTCAGTGAGGTAGTAGATGGTCAGTGAGGTAGTCCATGGTCATTGAGGTAGTCCATGGTCAGTGAGGTAGTCCATGGTTAGTGAGGTAGTCGATGGTCAGTGAGGTAGTCTATGGTCAGTGAGGTATTCCATGGTCAGTGAGGTAGTCCATGGTTAGTGAGGTAGTCGATGGTCAGTGAGGTAGTCCACGGTCAGTGAGGTAGTCGATGGTCAGTGAGGTAGTCTATGGTCAGTGAGGTAGTCCATGGTCAGTGAGGTAGTCCATGGTCAGTGAGGAAGTCTATGGTCAGTGAGGTAGTCTATGGTCAGTGAGGTAGTCTATGGTCAGTGAGGTAGTCCATGGTCAGTGAGGTAGTCCATGGTCAGTGAGGTGGTTGATGGTCAGTGAGGTAGTCCATGGTCCAGTCAGCCAGATGTTTGTCTACTCCAGCATCCTCCAGCTTCCCCCTCAGCAGCACCGGTCTGATGGTGTTGAAAGTGCTGGAGAAGTCAAAGAACATGACTCTCACAGCGCTCCCGGTGGTCTCCATGTGGGTGAGCGCCCGCTGCAGCAGGTAGATGATGGCGTCCTCTACTCCGATGTTGGATCGGTAGGCAAACTGCAGCGGGTCCAGGGTGGGGCTCACCACGGCGCGCAGGTGAGCTAGGATGAGGCGCTCCATGGTCTTCATCAGGTGGGAGGTCAGGGTGACTGGTCTGTAGTGGGCCGGTTCCCTGGCGTGCGGTGTTTGGAATCGGTACCACACAGGAGGACTTCCACAGGGTGGGCACCACCCCCAGGCTGAGGCTCTGGTTGTTTATGTAGCTGAGGACCTCACAGAGCTCATCTGCACAGGTCCTCAGCAGCCTGAGAGGGATGCTGTCCGGTCCAGAGGCTTTCCCCAGTTTCAGCCTCGTCAGCTGACCTCTCACCTGCATTGGTGTGATTGTGAGGGGGAAGGCAGGCAGGGCCGAAGGTGTGGATGGGTCGGTTGTTGATAAGAATGGCTGTGGCCCTTTTTGGTTATTTAGTTATGTTTCTTTGTTTCTGGTTAGTTATGAGCAATTTTGGTAAATTAAGTTTATTATTAGGCTGTCAGTGGTAGGACCAGCATGCATCTTGGTGGGCGTATGTTTTTTTTTACCAGCACAAGAGAAGCAGGGAGGAAAATGTTTGTCCATTTTTGTTTGCTTGCTTGCAAAGGAGAATTAAACCACAAACTAAAGGACTTTAGCTGGAAAATGCATTTCTTTTTGCCTGTGTAAATTACTCGTCCATGGTGCATCTGTGGCCCTTGTGGACTTTTTGTGTTGTCAAAGCTGGGCCACAACATTAAGTACAAAACCAGCCCTGGATCAAGAGAATTGATCGCAATCATCAATGGATTTTTTGGATGTATTGGATCAAGTTAAAGATCTGCATGTGGATTAAAAGTAATAAAATGATCTTTGGATGTTAAAGGATCACGCAGGATGCCTTGCACTTAAAGGCAAGGCCCACACAAAAGATCTGATGCTGGAAGCTCAAGTAAGCCATGAAAGGATTCTTCATACTGGTATGGGATTGTCAAGGTTTTGTTTACCGATGAACTCAGGACGCGCACACGGGACTAAAGTTTAAGAGTTTTTATTTGAAGGAAGTATGCTGGATGGCGGATGATGAAGACCGGAGGTTCAGGGCTGCAGAAGGTCAGGGATGTAGGTGATGGCAGGAGCTGACGGGCTGGAGTGAGAGAGAGTCACAACTATACAGGCCGCAGGGAAAGCTCAATACTGCTCGGCTAGCAGGCCCCGTAGCCACAACAGCTTAGCAGTTCATTTGCAGACACCAGGACACAGAGCTGAGCTTCTTGAGGGCGGCTAGTCAGGTTAGCAGAACTTGAGAGACACCAGGACACAGAGCTGAGCTTCTCCAGGGCGGCTAGTCAGGTTAGCAGAACTTGAGAGACACCAGGGCACAGAGCTGAGCTTCTCCAGGGCGGCTAGTCAGGTTAGCAGAACTTAGGAGACACCAGAGCACAGAGCAGAGCCTTTCCAGGATGGCTAGTCCAGTTAGCAGTTCTCTGGAGACACCAGGACAAAGAGCAGAACTTCTCCAGGGACAAAACAGCAAAGTAAGAGTCTATAGAAAACAGGCAGGACTAACCTTAAACAAGAAAAACAAATCTTCTGAGGCAAAAACGGGGGCTGGCATGGAGAGGTGTGGAATGATGACGGCCCAGTGCTGAACTGAAGGCAGAGGGAGGATTAAATAGAACACTTCACAGGTGGAAACGGGGTCTAACTAGTTAACTGGTAAATGATTATCAGGTGTGACTGACTGCTGAGGAGGTGAAGTGAAAATTGACAGAAAATAACTGATGACTGAAAACTAACAATAAATAAAGTCAAACCTAACCCAAAAGAGATGAAAAAATGAAAATAACAGAAAAACAAAGCCAAACCAAAACTCAACCATGACAGGGATTATATTACAATACCGTTGAGGAAAAAGGATGGAACTATTGGAGTTTCAAGGAGAGTATTTCATTACGCACTATAAAGTTAGAAGTTTATTGGAGCCGTGCTTTCGCTGTGTGATTGCGCAATACCAAGCTGTTACCCTTTTGTCAGAGAGGTGTTCAAGGTCTGATTTTCTTTACTTCATAAAGTGTGTGGCAAAATAACGTTTAGTGTTGGGGAGTTTTAAAGAAGTCAAGAACAATACAAAATTTCCGACACTAAGGCCAAACAATATTATGTTAAAACGTCTGAAACAAAAAGATCTGCTAAGTTTTGGCTCTTTACATTAAAACATGTCAGGAGAAAAGAAGTTTGAAATTCTAACAAGCTTCAAGGTTTATAAAAAAACGTCTTTGGGTTAATGACATCTAACGAAAACTTCAATGCTGTGGCTGCTGAGTTTGTAAAGTTTATTAAGTGCTACAATGATACAACATAGATACACAAATCTTTCTTAAAGTCTAACTCTTAGACTGAATGTATTTTTATGCAGATGCATTCAAATAGTCACCAGAGTAAAGAAATGTATATTATATGTGAATTATGTGCGCCGTTTGGAAGTAATTTCGATAAAACTTGCTGTATAAGCGAAAGAGCCCGAACATTCCTCAATCGGGCTGTTTCGGAATGTGACGTCACAAACAGAACGAGTACCGTGCATCTGGCTGCTAACACTACGACTTTCGCTACCGATTTATTAAATTTAATTAATAACTTGTGGTAAATTACAGGAGACCTTTTATTCCACAAGGAGAAGGTTTATTTCCAAACACGAACACCGTACAGCTCCACAACAGGCTCTTTTTTCTTTCGGCTCTTTTCCTACTACCGCTCACTCTTCTTCTACGGTCAATAACATTCTGAAACGGTAACAGCGCTTCCTAGTGGTTATATATGTATTACACTACATTTCACATCACAGTTACTACATAACTCTTACTCTACGTACAAAAAAATTATTAAAAAAATGTCTGATACATCTACAAACTCCACCTCAAGCATCGGCGACTCCGATACCGAATATATATACGAAGAAACGGAGTTTGAACAAGGTGAACCTGAGGAGACTATATCTAACGCTGCCCAAGACATAGAGCCCATGCTCCATTGTAAGTACCCCTCAACATCCTCGCTTGTGAAGTGTGAATTGCATAACACACTTTTGTCACTGCCGGCAATCCAGTCCTTTCGCGTTTCTTGTACGAATTTATCCCATTTCTTTTGGACCTTTTGATCCTTCGGCCAAGTATGTAGCACTACTTTCTGGCCTGCACTAGACCGCGGTGAAGTTGGTTTGACATTGGACATTCAAGCTCCGCGGAGTCAGCGGAGCACTCTTGACAAACAAAAATCAAATCAGATTTGTTGACGGTCCCACCGCGTATGGGAGAAGGGAGCAGCTGAGACACGCTGGCCGAAATCGGAGTCCTTCAACCGGATCAACCGTGAGCTAGATCCCGCTGACTCCGCAGAGCTTGAATGTCCAATGTCAAACCAACTTCACCGCGGTCTGCACTAGGCCTATAAGCAACACTACAGTCACCAACTACGCACCTAGAAGGCATTTTATTGTTGACTTAGTTTGGCAAAAAAAATTTTATTATACGTACATGTACAATGTATGCAAACCCTCTGGCATGAGTGTGAAAAGGATTAATAGGACAAAAACACCGAAATAATCCTTAGTGAACAATGTTTGTTTTAACCTACCGGGCGGGTCGTCCTCTCTGCTGAAGCGCTGTGTGTCCGACTCCGCTTTCTGATGTTACACAAACATGTCTGAACGTCCATCCGCTTAATCCCTCATGGGGTCGCGGGGGTTGCTGGTGTCTATGTCCCGATATAAAATAATTGTAGCCGTTCAGTGGTTTCAGGGGCTTTCGTGCTCTCTCGTCTGTACTGGCCTGCCGTGTTTATAAGGCAGCTGTATGTCAGGCGGTGTTCTGGCTTGCGCTGTGTCCAGAACAGAAGCTGTAAAAACAAAGTTAGACCCATCAGATAATGACATTATCTGATAATTTAAGAGTTATTTTATTCAGGAATTGGTTAGTCAAATGATGGCTGGATTCACTGCTGACAACAGCTGAAATTCAGGAAGCTCTCAATGTCACGTTTTTGTGATGAACCCGAACACAACCACACAGAAGCAGAGCTTAGTTTAGAGAGTTTATTCAAGGTGGTGGATAGTGGTGGATGGATAACCAACAGTCTGTACCGGGCTGGAGCAGGAGGATGGTGATGGCAGGAACTGGCAGTTCGGCAGGTGAATACTTGCAGTACCGAGCAACAGCAGGACGTCAGGGTGAATACTTGAAGGACCAGAGACTAAGGGAATTCAGGCTGGCAAGGAAAAGGTAGACAAGCAGTCATGAGCAGAGGTAAACAGAGGAGCCAACAGCAAAGGGCAAACTGGGGGAGGTTTAAATAGTAAAGCTGACAGGTGGATTGAGTCCTGGCTTGATTAGTGGCTGGCAGGTGTAGATGATTGCCGAGGTGGAGAAGAGACTGGGGTGTATGGAGGGTGAAAAGTTCCCTGAATATGTGCATGGTGCAGCAGACAAAGCTGCACCATGACACTCAAAAGCATGCCCAATAAAAAGGCTCCTTTTCCAGATGAATTTCGTGCTGAGTTTTATAAATAATTCTTGAATATTCTCGAACCAACATTCCACAGAGTGTCGCCGAAAACTCCCAGCTAATATGAATTCTGTCATCATTAGTCTTCTGCTTAAACCAGGCAAAGATCCTGTATTTCGAATGAAATACTGTCACATTTCCCTTATTAATGTTGATATTAAAGTAAATGTAAAATAAATGGAAAACTCTTGCAAAACGATTAGGTAAAGTAATTCCTGTCATAATGGACCCTGATCAAAATGGTTTCATAAAAGTAAGTCACCCACAAATGCATGCAGATTAATTAATTTAATAGATTATTCCTATAGTAAATACAACTAATCCAATATATTGTCTTTAGATGAAGAAAAATCATTTGATGGAGTTAACTTGACATTTTTGTTTGCCACTCTACATAAATTTGGTTTTGGAACTTTTTTATTTTCAATTGCAAATCAAAAAACAAAAAATGGACTGGTTATTTAGTTTTTTGTTTCTTATGGTTAAACCAAAAACGAAAAAAGAATTGGTTTTTCATATTTTAATTCTAAGCTCAAATCAAAAACACGAAATGGAAAAACAGACAAATCCGTGTATCTTTCGTTCTTTTCATTTTCAATTGCAAATCAAAAATAAAAAAATAAAAAATGGACTGGTTATTAATCCGTGTATCTTTCGTTCTTTCCATTTTCAATTGCAAATCAAAAATCAAAAAAATAAAAAATGGACTGGTTATTTTGTTTTTTGATTCTTATGGTTAAACGAAAAACGAATTGGTTTTTCATATTTCAATTATAAGTTCAGATCAAAAAAACAAAATGCAAAAACGGACAGCAAGGCAGAATTTGATTTTAATATTTAATCAACGCAGTTTATGTGACCCGGAAACAGCTGGTTTGCGACTTCAGTGAAGTTAGAAAGCCATTCAGATTCGGCTTTTCCGGACCAATAACTCATCTGTAGATGATTTATTCTACAAAACAGACACCTCTCTGTAACCACAGCAAGGCAGACAGTCAGCTACAACCGTAGTTTCCTCAAAACGAGTCTCCCACCGCGCTGGGAGTATTACATTGGACTCTATGCAGAGCTCGCGGCTCCGCAGATGCTTAGGGACCGTCTGCAAGTTGCTACACCAAGTTGCTAATCATAGAAAAATATTCAACAGCGTCACCAAGGAGAGGTGGATTATTATCAAATTCATTTCATATGTATCTGATCTCATGTATATCATACCACATTTATTGGATTTGAAAATAATAATTTTTTTGAGGAATTTCCCAAAGGCTAAATGGCAAATGGCACCTATTTTATTATTAGAATAAGTACAACATGAGCAATGACTACAACATAGATCATTGTAGTGCCACCAAACTTGTAGAATACACAGATAACCTCAACGGATCGGTACAGCGCCCGCTTCACAGCAGACGCTGCACCAATCCGCCTGTCGATCTCCCGCTCCATCTTCCCCTCATTCGTGAACAAGACCCCAAGATACTTGAACTCCTCCACTAGGGGCAGCACATCCTCCCCAACCCGGAGAAGGCACTCTACCCTTTTCCAGTTCAAGACCATGGTCTCGGATTTGGAGGCACTGATTTTCATCCCGGCCGCTTCGCACTCGGCTGCAAACCGCTCCAGTGAGAACTGTAGATCATGCCCTGATGAAGCCAATAGGACCACGTCATCCGCGAATAGCAGAGACGCAATCCTATGGCCACCAAAACAGATCCCCTCAACACCTTGGCTGCGCCTAGAAATTCTGTCCATAAAAGTTATGAACAGAATCGGTGACAAAGGGCAACCTTGGCGGAGTCCAACTCTCACTGGAAACGAGTCGGGCTTACTGCCAGCAATGTGGACCAGACTCTGACACCGGTCGTACAGAGACCTGACAGCCCTTATTAAAGGGTCCGGTACTCCATACTCCCGGAGTACCCCCCACAGGATCCCTCGGGGGACACGGTTGAATGCCTTCTCCAGATCCACAAAGCACATGTAGACTGGTTGGGCAAACTCCCATGCCCCCTCCAGAATCCTGCTGAGGGTATAGAGCTGGTCCAGTGTTCCACGGCCAGGACAAAAACCACACTGCTCTTCCTGAATCGGAGATTCAACTATCCGACGGACCCTCCTTTCCAGAACCCCTGAATAGACCTTACCAGGGAGGCTTAAAAGTGTGATTCCTCTGTAGTTGGAACACACCCTCCGGTCCCCCTATTTAAATAGGGGGAAATCCACCCCAGTCTGCTAATCCAGGGGAACTGCCCCTGATGTCGACGCAATGCTGCAGAGCCGCGTTAACCAACACAGCCCCACAACATCCAGAGCCTTAATATACTCAGGGCGAATCTCATCCACCCCCGGGGCCTTGCCACCGAGGAGCTTTTTAACAACCTCGGCAACCTCAGCACCAGAGATGGAAGAACCCGACCCAGAGTCCTCAGGCTCTGCTTCCGCAATGGAAGATGTGTTGGTGGGATCAAGGAGGTCTTCGAAGTATTCTGCCCACCGAAACACGACGTCCAGAGTCGAGGTCAGCAGCACACCACCCCCACTATAAACAGTGTTGGTACCGCACTGCTTCCCCCTCCTGAGACGCCGGACAGTGGACCAGAATCGCTTCGAAGCCATACGGAAGTCTTTCTCCATGGCCTTTCCGAACTCTTCCCATGCCCGAGTTTTTGCCTCGGCGACCAGCCGACCCGCCTGCCGCTTCGACTGCCGGTACACATCAGGTGCCGTCGAGAGTCCCACAGGCCAAAAAAGCCTGGTAGGACTCCTTCTTCAGCTTGACGGCTTCCCTCACCACTGGTGTCCACCAGCGGGTTCGAGGGTTGCCGCCGCGACATGCACCGACAACCTTGCGACCACAGCTCCGACTAGCCGCCTCGACAATAGAGGCGCGGAACATGGTCCATTCAGACTCAATGTCCCCTGCCTACCTCGGGACGTGTTTAAAGTTCTCCCGGAGGTGGGAGTTAAAGCTCCGTCTAGTGGGGGACTCTGCCAGATGTTCCCAGCAAGCCCTCACAGTACGTTTGGGCCTGCCCGGTCGGACCGGCTTTCTCCCCCGCCATCGGAGCTAACTCACCGCCAGGTAGTGGTCGGTGGAGAGCTCTGCCCCTCTCTTCACCCGAGTGTCCAAGACATCCGGCCGCAGATCAGATGAAACGACAAAAAAGTCGATCATTGAACTGCGACCTAGGGTGTCCTGGTGCCAAGAGCACATATGGACACCCTTATGCTTGAACATGGTGTTTGTGATGGACAATCCATGACAAGCACAGAAGTCCAACAACAGAACACCACTCGAGTTCAGATCAGGTGGGCCATTCCTCCCAACCACGCCCCTCCAGGTCCCACTGTCAATGCCCACATGAGCGTTGAAGTCCCCCAGCAAAACAAGGGAGTCCCCAGGAGGAGCACTCTCCAGTACCCCTTCCAAGGACTCCAAAAAGGGTGGGTAATCTGAACTGCTGTTTGGCACATAAGCGCAAACAACAGTCAGAACCCGTCCCCCCACACGAATACGGAGGGAGGCCACCCTCTCGTTCACCGGGAAATAAAATAATATGCTTTTAAGATTGCTGGCAGAAAGCTTCAAAACCGGGCCTGTTGGTAAGAGAATTTTGAATTCTTGGAATCTGCAAGATGGGTTTCTGTCTTGCACAACCTTTTGTTGGTAGCACAAGGTCCGGGGTCGTGGTCAGCGGCTAGCAGGCGATGACCGGAAGAACCAGTGTAGTGTAGCAGCCTGCAAGCAATGACCGGAAGAAGCAGAACATGGCAGCCACAGAAGCAACCCCATATAGGGTAGAAGTATTGTTAAGGTGTGTCATTTGCTCATGTAACGGTGTGTCATTCGCTCATGTAACTCTGTGAGACCCTCCCCTTTGAAGTTTGAACTCAACAGACCCGGGGAAGCAAGCGGCTTCAACAATTTGGGGGCTCGTCCGAGAGTCAGGTGACAGGCTGAATTGGACATCGGACTGGGACGAATGGACGCGGGACACAGGCTAGCCACAATAAAAAAGGTAAGCAGAACCTGTTTTATCGAATCTGCATTTTCGGCTTAGAAGAATATAGGCTAAATTATATGTGTCCCAAGTCCTTGTAGACCAAGTCTGTTAAATTAATTATTTGGAGTGCCTTGGAGCAGTTTTGAATAAGTGTGGTTCAGAGATGTATTGAGAATTTTGAAAAAAGATTGAGAACGAGACCAGGCAAATAGTTCTGACATAAAATAACAGAACTAAGAATAGAGTAAGTCCTGTGAGTTCAAGACATCTAAAGGGATTATTGAGCGTGGCGGCTCACTGCGGTTCTCCACGGGGAATCGTATTTTGCTGGGTTAGAGGCCCGAGGACCTGAGAAACCTCGAATTCAACATATAGATTGAGAGCAAGACCAGGCAAAATACACATTTTATGAATGCAGAGATTTAACAGGGGGTAACTCTGTGAAACTCCAATTACAGACGTATAGAGTTCTGACATAAAATGACAGAACTAAGAACAGAGTAGAAAATAATAAGTTGTGCGGGATAACACAACAAGAATAAGGCCTGTGAGTTCAAGAAATCTTTTTATAAGAAACCGTGACCTACCGTAAAACCAGGAAGACCGGTATGAGCAGTGAGCTGGAACACACACAACCAGCAAGACCGGACAGGAAATAAAGATAAAAAAAAATAAACCGTGAGCTGGACACACACAACCAGCAAGACCGGGCTAATTTAGCAGAAAACAGTGTGAATGTTGAGAGTGTGACTGGGGAAGACGCCAAGAGCGAGCGATTCCCATTGCGGGTTTTCAGGCAACATAACATTGTGTAGTGATATATTATAAGTGAACAATATATACAGATTTCATAATGGAGGGTGAATTTGATAGGGAGACTCATGATGATGGTTGGGGACCCGAACTTTTGTGGAAATCAGCAGCAGAACAGTTGGTGGTATTGTGGCAGGTGATTGAAACAGCTCAGGGTAGAAAGGAAGGAGAAAAGATCGTAAAGAAAGTGCAAACACAGATGGTGAAAGAATTGGAGAGATGGAAAGGACGACCAGTGGTGTAGAAATTTGGGTAAGTATTTTTGGGATAAAGCTAGAGAATGCAAAAAGGAGAAAGAGTTGGCTGAGAGAAAGAGCAAGGTAAGTGGTTGGATGTCGAAAGGGAAATGGAGATATGTGAAAGAAGAGGCAGGTAAAAAACAGACAGAATGGTGTCAGATGGGGATTTGGTGGCAGAGTGCAAGTCATTTAATGTCAGAAAATAAGAAAGAAAAGACAAGAGTTTGTGCAGAAAAACCTCCACCCTATGCTCCCTCGCCTCCGTTTCAGTCAACAGCGCCCAGACCAGTAGGTAACAGTTTGTACCCAGTCTTAAGTGTAACGCGGGGACAAGTGGTGGTGTCTGACCCTGCGCAGTCGCCTGCCTCGGACACGTCATCTTTACAGTCCTCGCAATGTCCATTTTCTTATGACCAACCCTCACAATGTCCAGCTTCATCAACATGGGTGTCTTTTCCCTCTGATGAGTCATCTGGTTACTTCAAGGCTGGACTATTGTAATTCTTTACTATCAGGAAGTCCACAAAATGCAGTTCAAAGCCTTTAGCTGATCCAAAATGCTGCAGCAAGAGTTCTGATGAAAATCAACCAGAGGGATCATATTTCTCCTGTTTTAGCTTCCCTTCATTGGCTTCCTGTTAAATCAAGAATAGAATTTAAAATTCTTCTTCTAACGTATAAAGCCCTTAATAATCAAGCTCCATCATATATCAGAGCTCTGATTACCCCGTATGCTCCTAACAGAGCACTTCGCTCTCAGACTGCAGGTCTGCTGGTGGTTCCTAGAGTCTCTAAAAGTAGAATGGGAGGCAGATCCTTTAGCTATCAGGCTCCTCTCCTGTCGAACCAACTCCCAGTTTTGGTCCGTGAGGCAGACACCCTGTCTACTTTTAAGACTAATCTTAAAACTTTCCTTTTTGACAAAACTTATAACTAGAGTGGCTTATGTTACTCTGAGCTACCTTTATAGTTTTACTGCTATAGGCTTAGGCTACTGGAGGATATCAGGATCTAATTTTCTCACTCTATAGAGTTCTACTGTTCTTCAATTATGCATTACGTGTTGTCATTTCTGCTTTAACTTTCTGTTCTCTCTCTTTTATCTTCATAGTAGGTACACCTGGTCTGGCGTTCTGTTAACTGTGACATCATCCAGAGAAGACGGCTCACCCGCTATTTTCATCTAATGTAAAACAGATTCCTGGATCAATGTGTGCTTCTGTGCTTTTTTGTCTCTCTTGTTGTGTCTCTGCTCTGTCTTCTGTAACCCCCAGTCGGTCGTGGCAGATGACCGTTCATACTGAGCCCGGTTCTGCCGGAGGTTTTCCTTCCCGTTAATGGGGAGTTTTTTTTCCCACTGTCGCTTCATGCTTGCTCAGTATGAGGGATTGCAGCAAAGCCATGTACAATGCAGACGACTCTCCCTGTGGCTCTACGCTTCCCTAGGAGTGAATGCTGCTTGTCGGGACTTTGATGCAATGAACTGGTTTCCTTATATAGGACATTTTTGACCAATCTGTATAATCTGACCCAATCTGTATAATATGATTGAACTTGACTTTGTAAAGTGCCTTGAGATGACATGTTTCATGATTTGGCGCTATATAAATAAAATTGAATTGAATTGAATTGAATCAGACTGGAGCAGAGTAGAGATATATCCGTTTGAGGGCAGAAAAGGCAGGGAGTGGCCGCAGAGGCCACATTCCACTAATCCTGTTTTTCCACCTATATCTCCCCCAGCTGCTGAACAGCAAGACAGGCAGTCACAGGGGTCCCCTTGCAGGGACTCAAGGGACGGTCAAAATGTCAGTAACAGGGATTTGGGTACCAGATAATGTAAAATTGGAAGATCAGAATAAAACAGATATAAATCAGAAATCTATGAGTATTTGTCTGACCGATTTGGGTAGACACAGCAGACACAACAGAGTACAGACCAATACTGTCTCCCTCACCCCCATCCCTCCCTGAGGAGCATGAGGAGGTGCACATAGGTTGCAGAATAACTGCACCAGAAATGGGGGGTTCTGAGCAGCGACCACCATGCGAATATGACTTAAGACCCAGAACAGAAATGAATTACCGAATGCCCCTACTACAGCAGCCAGGAGGAAGGGGATATAAATATAAACCTTTTAGCCTGGGAGATTTGTCTGCACTATGTGATAAATTACCACCAATTGTAGACGGGGCAGCACCATGGCTGCAGGTTCTAGAGACGCTAACCGCAGGTAATACACTGGCTCTGGGTGATTACAGGGCCGTAGCAGGAAGATGCATGAGACCTCATGTGATCAGAGAGGTGGAGCAGGTAGCAGGCATTATGGGCCTCCCTGAGGATGATCTGTTTACACCACACACTACTGAAATTGGTTTTGCCCTTATAGAAATATACCCAGTAACCAGGGGTAACACCATTCCTCAATTTGATTGGGATTCGGGCAAAAATCTCAAAGAATATCTGGAGGGCTGCAAAGCCAAGTGGCAAACTCACACAGGGACCAACACAGATAGGGTTGGGCCCCAAAGGGACTGATATAGGGATGCAGTTCTGAAGGGAGTACCTCCCTCAGTGAAAACAGCCATGGATGATAATCCAGACATGGTGGGTGCAGACCCTGTGGTGTGGGAACGCCATTTAATTCATCGTCTCACTAAAGTAAGAGACACCCAGAGAAAAGAGGAAGATCAGTTGAAAGATTTACAGACTCAATTACTTAAAATGCAATTGGCCGAAGCTAAACAAAAGGCGGAAGAAAAGAAGAAAGAACAAACAAACAAAATCCTGTATGAAGCTCTGGTGCCCCAATCAGCACCTGTTCCTCCCTTTGCAGCAGGGCCAGTTGCAGCTGTAAACTCACCACAGTGGGGCCCAGCTCCTCATCCAATTCTGAGTTCTAGAGGGAGGTTTGGGGGATGAGGGGGATCTAGAGGTAGGGGATTCCAGAGGGGACCACCAAGGGGACCGCCAGGGGGCAACATCTGCTGCTATTGTGAGGAACCAGGCCATTGGGCCAGAGACTGCCCCTATAAGCATGGTAATCATCACGGCCCCCAGCTCAGAGGTGGACCAAGGGGATGCCCCAACAGAGCCAGGGGTGGTCCACAGCGAGGGGGTTACAGACCTGCATTCCAGATGCCAGCTTAGGAGGATCCCAACGGCTGGAATGAACAACATTGACACACCCCACCGAGCCAGGCAGACAGCGACACCACAGCAGAACCACTGCTGTCTGTGACTGTATCAGGGACTGAAGTCCCATTTTTGGTCGACACAGGAGCAACATGTTCAACCATCAGACAGGCTCCACAAACTCATCTCATGGACAATACCTGATTGGTCCTTTGCAGAAGCAATTAGCGGACATTTACTGGGTTCTCCTCCATCCTGAAACAACTGTACATCTGGGCATCCTGTCGGTTTTCCAACAGTGGAAACCCTGGATCACCTCCTTGGCTCCCTATGTTCCTCCCCCTGACCCCCCGCATGTTACTCTATTTTATGATCGCAACAATTGTGAATGGTATCAGGACTGTTTTGCATCTGAGTTAGAAGGTGAAAATTGGACCATCACCTCCCAAAACATTTATGTAGCACCAGAAGGCGTTGTAGCGCAGGTGCTGCTTAAAGAGCAACAGTTCCCATGGTTCCAAATGAGTGCAGACGGGGCACCGCATGTTTCACTAGCATTGCATCCAGGCCATCAGGCCAAAGAACTGGGAGGGGTGCTAAAACGCTCCCTGGCTCAAACTGATTATCAGCAGACCCACATTCCACAGGTGTCTTATTCACCATCGACCAAAACATACCGCATTTCCTGCCAGACAAGCGACACAGGTCGGTTGGAACATGTGCAGTTGGAAAGACATCATGGGCGTGAAAAAACAGATCAGCCTTTAGCGACAGCACTAATCAAGGACATGCCCCCCACTTTGTGGGCTTCTGGACCCACGGATGTGGGACTCGTTGCATGTCCACCAATAACATTTGATCTTATCCAGACCCCTGCTGTGTGGGTGCATCAGTATCCACATAAACCACAAGCAGAGGAGGGCATCACAGACACAATTCAGGGTCTTTGGGATTCTGGAGTGCTGGAGTGCTCGCATTCACAGGACTGGAACACACCGATCCTACCTGTTGAGAAACGCGGTACAGGTACATGATTTAAGGGCAATTAATGACATTTTGGTAACTCCTACTGTACCAGTACCTAACCCCTATGTTGCACTTACTAATCTGAATCCTGACCATTGCTGGTTTACCTGCATTGATTTAGCAAACGCATTTTTCTGTTTACCATTAGCAGAAGAGTGTAGGGACATTTTCTCTTTCACCTTTAGAGGTGTTCGTTATCGTTACACACGTTTGCCACAGGGATTTGCACTTTCTTCTGGTATTTTTAACCAGGTACTGAAAGAAGTTTTTGCAGACTGCCCATTACCATCAGCATCCACTCTGATTCAGTATATAGATGACCTTCTCATTGCAGCCTCCTTAGTGGATGAGTGTTTGGAGGCAACTGGGGCAGTTCTCTTACATTTAGCAAAGAAGGGCTTTAAAGTCAGCAAAAACAAATTGCAATTGTGCAGAAGACAGGTTGAGTTTCTGGGCAGAGTGGTGTCTCAACAGGGGACTGACATGTCTCCTGCACATACGTCTGCAGTCTTGTCTCATCCGAAGCCAGTGACCGTGAAGGAAATGCTTTCATTTCTTGGTCTAACAGGTTATAGCAGAACATATGTCCCAGGGTACACAGAGCTCACAGAACCTTCGAGGGCTATGGTTAAACAGCAGGGGATGAGAAACCTCAAAGCTCCATTGACATGGACTCCAGAAGCTGAATCAGCTTTTACAGAATTAAAAAACAGACTGGCAACAGCAGCTCACCTTGCAAACCCAGACTATCAAGCGCCATTTTACCTGGATGTTTCTGTAACAGCACACACAGCAAATGGTGTGCTGTTTCAAAAAAAAGGGGGAGTACGGACTGTACTAATGTACGTCAGCGTGATGCTAGACAACATGGAAAAAAGACATCATGAGTGCACTAGACATGCTGCAGGAGTAGCTAACAGCTCATGTGGTGATGGGACACCCACTCAGGGTGTTAACATAACATGGGGTGGTTGCATATGTGAACTCTCAGGCATTTACACTCTCCCCATTAAGACAGCAAAGGCTGAGCAAGGTGCTGGAAGCACCTAACATCACCTTCACGCATCAAGGAATAAACATGGCAGAAAGAATGACCACAGGAACTCCTCATGTGTGCTCAGAAAGAATAGAAATGCAGGAAAAAATCAGACCTGACTTACAAAGCACCTCACTTGTGGGTGCAAGAGACATATACACAGATGGATGCTGTTTTAGGCATGACACGGAGGGGTTAAAGGCAGCATATGCGGTGGTGGAAGAAGAGAATGGAGTTTGGATCACTAGACAGGCAGAAAGGCTGACAGGGGCACAGTCGGCTCAGAGGGCAGAAGTGTTGGTGGATGTGGAAATGAAACAGTGGATGAGGAAAGGTTTCAAAACAGCAGGACAGAAGCCCATAAAACATTAACAGGAAATGAAAGATCTAGCAGAAGGGGGACCCATGTCGCCTCTTCGGGCTGAGCCCGGCCGGGCTCCATGGGCAAAAGCCCGGCCACCAGACGCTCGCCAACGTGCCCCACCTCCAGGCCTGGCTCCAGAGTGGGGCCCCGGTGACCCGCGCTCGGGTGAGGGAACACAATGTCCAATAATTGTACTCATCATAAGGGGCTTTTTGGGCTGCGCTTTGTCTGCTCCCTGGACCATAAAATAGATTTAATGGGCGAAGTGTCAGAAAAGCCCGTATCTGCTGGAGGAGGATTCTATAAGGGGGGGTTCTTGGAAACAGGCCCACAGTTTAAGCAGTACAATAAAATAAATGTTAAATAAAATAGAGCAACTACATAAACTAAGAAAAACTGGATAAAATAGAAAAACAGAGAAAAACAGAGGGTAACTTAATGTAAACTAATTTTATTAAAGACCCTGTTTAAATAGGATTCAAAGCCGCATATCTCGTGTTGGAGTTAACTGGATCAGGGTTTGAACACTCGATAGAACGATAGGTGAAAAAAAATGGGGGTTTGCTTTTTCTCTCAGATTAAAAATAGGAACTTTTTCGCAGCACACAGAGTGGACATCTGAAATTCGAGCAGAGGTTACAGAGTTTAATGGAGTGGTGACATGCTGAGAAGTTTTGTGTGCAATGTCTGGTAATTTTTTTAATCCAAAAAGCATGCTGACATTCTTACAGGATAAATGTACTTTGATTTCAAAACTGCATTGACTAATTTTTGAGTACACAGATAGGCGATCCTCACCAAAGTATGTGTGCTTGCTGCATTTTCTTACAGGACAGCGTACGGAAAGAGAGAATAGAGAAATTGCAATAACGTGTCTCATTAACCATTACATTTCTAAAATAGGTTTCCCATAGGATGGAGATGGAACAATGGAAGGTGTGTTCAGTTAATTCCATTACAGGATACGATTCCATATGACTGAAAGGAGCTTTTCGGGACCGAAGTCAACCTCCAGAATTACAGGTAGCACATGACATTTGATATCTAAAAGATTGTCATGTAAGTTTCAGGTTGTATTGAAGACATAAAATTAGGAGGGTCCAGGAATGGGAGGGGGAGTCCACCGACCCCCGACCTTGAAGGAGTGCGCTCTAAGGTCATCAACAGACAGATGTGGTGGGCCAGAGGTCAGAGGCCCATCAGGATTCAAGGGCCATGTGTACCAGCCACCAGAGGGTTCAAGGAAGGATCACCAGAACAATTTAACGCGCCGATTGCCACTCGCGGATGAGGCTGCTGGATTTTTATTTTGTTTCTGTTTTTTATTTTTAATAAAATGATTCACATACAGCTGTGTGGAGACTGCGGTTGGAACAATGGTTGGAACTCTATAAACCATCTTCTTTAAGGGCGAGGAGAAGACATCTCTGAGACGCAAGACATGACAACAATTGAATGCATTGTGTAAAAAAAATAAACAAGGAAAAATAATTTTGTAATCACTGTATTTCTCTTATGAGTTACATATTCCTTAGATGTTAAATGCTAGTAGTGTTAGAATCTTGGTTTTGCATTGCATGATAATCTGGTATTTATTCTGTGGTTTGATCTGAGTCTAGTGCTTTCACAGGTTATCTTAATTTCTAAAAAGACATCTTGTTAATCTAGGTTAGGACTCTTAAAGTCATATTTAGATAATATAACAGTTTCTGGTAGTTGCAAAGTTATCTTAGCCTTGCACCTCTCTGATAAAGGTGCTTACTTTTCTTAATTCTAGTAGGTTATTAGCTCATACTTGGGTTATTTTACATTGAAGGGGTAAATTTGAACTTCATTTGATTTTATAAGTTGCCAACAGAGGGGACGGTGGGTTATAGTATTACAACTTACCATTTACACTTTATTTAAGGGTTTCAAGACATGGACTTAATGTAGCATAGTTTTTGATTTTATTTATTTATGATCAAAACAGAGGGAAATTGTTAAGACAATATCTTAGTCAAGCAGAGTGGTGTCTGTCTCCCCCTGCTCCAGTGTAAGATACACATGGAGTTTTATTGCCCCAGGAGGGGGAGTAGGCCAGAAGAGTTTCTTTGTTCGAATAGATCACCCCTCCCTCCCTAACTTAGAAGTGGGCAGACACTGTAGCAAAAAGGAATGTCTTGGTAAAACTTACTTCAGACAGACTTGACTGGTAATATAAATTCTGTCTCCATATTTAATTTCTATGAATTAAATATGCATATTAAACTGTTCTACCTCTTGATTAATGTTTTCTCACTTGCGGCCAAATCTGGAACCGGGATAAGATGGGTTTCAATAGACATGTAACAACAGGCCGGTAAACCCAATCTTTAACACTGGTCATAATGAGAATAATTCGGTGAATCCTTGTTCACTGCAGATCTTATTAAAATGCAAAAGAATGGAATCGAGTTAAAAACATTTGGCATGTGTTTCAATCCATTCACAATGCAAAGCACAAGTTAAACAAAACATTATTTAATGAAATATTTTGTTTAAGTTAAAGAACCAAAGTTCAACCTAAAGAATGTGAATCGTGGTTAAATTAGCTTAACTAATTCAGAACAACATTTGACATGTGTTTCAACCCGTTCACAATGCAAGTTAACCAGAACATTATTTTGTGAAAATAACATTCTGGTTACTGATTTGCCCAGTAAAATCATTTAAACCTTTATGACTGAGATTGTTAATGCGATTCTCCCTCCGGGCGTCTGGGGTCGCTGTTGCAAATCGGTGGCAAGGTTACAGCATAAAGTTATTAAAATTGGCTTTACACCAACATTTATATTCAATATTAATGCGGTGATAAGGCTCATAGGATGAGCTCATAGGATGGCCGAGCAGAACGGTTAAGCTTTTATGCTTTAAAACAAACTCCTTTTGAAATGTCAGGGACCGGATGTTAGCGAGTCTAATAGCATTAAGGCTAGCGTGAACTAACTCTGTTAGCCTTTTGTTCTAAAGCGCCATGTGTCCAGACGAGTAACAAACATCTCCCAATAAACCTTTTAACTTCTCCCTCAGCTCCCTCTCCAAACCTGTCTCTTGCCTCGTGCCAGTTCTGTCCACTTTGGCCATTCCAGGAAGGACGTCAAAGCAGGGAGCATCGTTGGTTTGTTGTTGGCAGGCTAGCGTTTAGCTCTGCAGCACCATGTGCTAACCCACAGCATGGTCGAGATCAGAGGCCTGTAGGTCCTCCAGACAGCCTCTGACCCCGTTGCAGTCTCGATTGAGCAGGGGTTTTCCTCAGTATACAGCTTTCAGCTCCATCTGGGGTTTGCTTTGTGGTAAAGGCTGAGGAGAAATACAACAGAGCTGTATTGATAGGCAGGATCTTTCCTACTGCTACAGGTGATGAGGTTAACTTAGCGGTGAGCTAGCGGTGCCTCCCTCTCAAAGTGGGTTTTTGGAGAATGGGGGCTTTTTCAAAAGCACATAAAGTCAACTATGAAAATTGCATATTTAAAAATTAATGGACAGAAGGTTGCTGTCATTTTTCCTCCATTCAGTCTAAGGCATGTATGTCTTATATGTTCTGAATCGGTTGGAATTATTAAAAGTGGAAATCTAAAAAGACATTATGAAACCAAATATGAGAACATCCACCAAAGCTACCTGCCTGGGTCTGAATGTAGGACAAGGAGAATGAATGAACTGCGGGGACAGTGTGAGCAAGCTAGACAGCTGATAACACAGTCTCTTACAGCACAACAGCTAGCATATGAGTGTTCACTACAAATACAGTAGCTTTGAAAGCCTTTTACTGATTCTGAAATTCATGGAAGCTGTGGCAGAAACACTTTTAGATGGAAAAGAAGGACAGCAACTTAAGGAAAAGCTTAATCAAATCCCCCTGTCAACCACAAGCACAACAAGGAGAGCCAAAGTCCCACGATGTGCAGACCCAGCTGGACTGTGCCGTTCAAAGTGCTCCATGTATAGCGTTTGGCAGGTGATGAATCAACAGATGTGACTGACCATGCCCAACTTTTAATATATGTCAGATTTTATCACAAAGGGGGTAAAGGGTTTTTGGAAGACGTTGTGGGTAAAGTGCCTCTAAAAACACACCAGACAGAACATTTACTCAGCAATAAAACAAATGTTAACTGAAAGAGGGATCAGCCTGAAAAATGCATTTATTACCACTGATGGGGCAACATCAAGAAAAAGGAGCAGTTAGTTGACTAAAAGAGGACAACCGGACTTGTTATCATACCAAGGTATTAGCCAAATGTCTGTTCTATGCTCATCACTCTATGGAAGAATATGGAAAGGTAATGAATAGAGTTAAAAGACTTGTCAACTTTCTCCGTGCTTCTTCATCTCATCAGCACTGCCACCTTCATAAATTTTTAACAGAAGTGAATGCAGAGGCCAATGACTTACTCTTGCACTGCAATGTTAGATGGCTAAAGCTGGCAATACACTGTACAATTATTTTTGCCCTTTTTTGACCAATTCTACGAGGAGCAGCTCATAGAATTGCCAAGCCAGCATGTTTCATTCTAGTGAGCCTCATATTTAACAGTAAGCATTGACACTTCCATCTTTTTGTCTACATGTGGCTTCTGGATAGACCAGTCCGACAAGCACCTGAGAGTCAGACGTGTGGTTTTTGGACATACAGTGTGAGCAGTCAGACTGCATCAGAACATCAGGCTGTACAGTGTAAGAACACATATAATGAAGTGTGAACTTTTAAATCTTGCAGTTTCATCGTACAGTTTGAGAGATACACTGGAGGTATCAAACAATAGTAAGCATAAAAAAACAATGACCAGGAGGAGCCTAAATAATGGGGAACACAGGTGAGTGGCCCACGGCTAAATGAGAAGATTTATCACAGAAATGTGGGCTTAAATTAAATTCTTGAATACGTGGTTGAATAGGTTGTTATTTTCAAAGTGTAATGCCAGTTCAGACGTGACGAATGGCATTAATTCAGGACGTGACAGACTGCATTCCCCATGATGCAATGTGGTCAAAATGGCCACCAACTCCCATCATGCAACACGGCCCAAAAATGGCCGCCGCCACAACGACAGAGCGGAGAGATAGCGTTACTAGGGAAAATATATTTATTGCGGTCACGCACGACAATCTCCCTTCTTCCCTGGCACACCGCAAACCTGAGAAGACACACAGCTGTTTTACTCCAAACTTTCACCTCCACGCCACGTGCTCGAATTTCTCGCTGGACCGAGATTTTTCGAAGCAAACTTTATTCCCTGCTTTGCTGAGGCGGGAGGTCGACTTAAAAGGTACTTTTTAATTCTCTCTGATCAAAGACTGGGAGCCGCCTTATCTCCCAGTGATTGAAAGAGGACTACGCTTTTGCTGGGCCGAGCAAAGTGACTGTAACCCCGGAGGAAGAGACGAAGGAGCTTCTTCATCCTGTCCCCGCTGCTGCCCGCTCCTGCCTACAACCGCGCACCTGTGGTCGTCAAGAGCTCCAGCACACTCGCGGACTCCGGAGCCAGGATTTCACTCCTGAATCCCCTCAAAGTAACGGGGTTCTCCCCTTTTATTTCTTTTTCACCCACAGGGTGTTTCAGAAGTGCCTGGGCAGGTGTAGGAACTTAGGTTAATGCTTTTTACTCCAAGACGGAGTTGGGTTTATTTTGCTGAATATTTTCTTTGTACACTGTGAAAAAAAAAAGTCATTTTTACGGTAAAATACTGGCAGCTGGGGTTGCCAGAATTTAACCGTAAAAATTACAGTCTGAAAGTTTTACAATTGCTGATTCTACAGTAATAAATGGTGTTTTATTCAACCTTTTACCGAAAAATGAGTTTTTACCATTGAAATTGATCAAGTTTTGTCCTAAAATTTGCATTAAAACAATGTTACAAATACAGTTAGAGCCATAAAATATGAAAGTATTTTGCTGTAAAATTAACAGTCTAAATTATAAAATATGTCACTGAATTCCTGTATAATTACACGGTTTTGTCTGTATTTTAAATGGTAATTTACTGGCAGCTGTGGTTGCCAGAATTTCACCGTCATAATTACAGTAAAATATTTTTATAGATGAGTATTGGTCTTGCTGATTCTACGGTAATATTTTTTATTTTTTAACCTTTTACAGTAAAAATTACTATTGTTACCATTATAAAAAATTATATTTTGTCCTAAAATTGATATATAAGATGCAGTTCATGCCATGAAATTTGAAAACGTTTTACTGTAAATTTAACAGTTTTACCATGCTAACATTTCCCTAAATTACTGTATTAATACATGTTTTGTCTTTATTTTTCAAAGTGAAAAAAATGTAAAAATGTAGGATATTTATCCTTTTCTTCAATGGTAAAAGAGCACCAGCATTGCTGATTTTATGGTTAATTACTGACTTCGAAGTCATAATGTTGTATAAAACTATGGAAAAAAAAATACAAAGACTACAAATATCACACTTTTTGGCGAAAAATTAACACTGAAACATGAAAGAAATGTTTAGTTAGTGCAAATTGTGAAATTAAAAAGTGCAAATTTACTTGGTAAAATTATCAAATCGATTAGAGCAGCTAAATAATGTGTTACCAGATTTGTCTAATGGTAAAAACATGGAAAAGTATAAGTAAATTTTACATAAAATATTCAAAAACCAAACTTTATTCCATTTTTTCCATTTAATGAAAACTTTTTGGGCTGTACAAACTTCTCACAACCCTGTGAACACTGATTACAAAGAACTTGTAACACATCTTCCAAAAAGCAGCAAGCACTTATATTAGTGCAACAGTTTGAACAGATATGACACAACATTATCACTTCAACCCTGGTGCAGTGTGTTTCAAATGAATAATCCATATCATATGGAATTGGCACATACACAGAAATAAGAACTTTCTAACAAATGTGCTGGGCACCACTGTAAATTTTCTGAAATAGATAACTAAAACTGTTCACGTTTGTCAGGTTTTTTGATTTGTAACTTGTAAATCCTCCACATATTCATTAAGCTGTGACAGTGGTGCAGCATAAAATCTGTTTTATTGTCGTCTGTTATATAGAAAAAAAATGTCTAACATAAATTTGCAAGATTTAACATGAAGATGAAAAATATGAAATCTTACAGTGTAAACCTTAAATACCAATAAAATGCAGTTTTACATAACAACGTTACACATCATATCACATGACTCACAAAGTATGGTCTAAGTCAACTCATGGTCTGCGATGTCAGCGATGAGTGTCAGGACTCTTGGGTTGACCGCAAAGATCTTCCTCCTCTTGCTATGCTCAACTTTTGTTCCTCTCTCCGGATTAATTGAAAAGAAACACCTTGAAGAAAATAAATTTTCTTACATTTAATGTTATGTTTAGAAATGACTTAACAGAAAGATATCATGAGATCCAGCTTTGTGGTGGCTGGATTCAGTGGCAGAGCCAGAGGAATATTTAGTGACAGGCTTTTGTGCCTATCTTGCTTCACAAACAGACTGAAGAACTCTTCTGTCTCCATGGCCATAAAAAATATACAATTTAAACACTGCTCAGCAACACTAAAGAAATTATAAAACATTTTCACAGTTTCTACTGGCATTATTTGTATCATGAAAATTTAGATTTAGTGGACATTCAAATTCTCCATTGTTCATATATGAACAACGCTGCTCCTCCACGTCGAGAGGAGCCAGTTGAGGTGGCTCGGGCATCTGGTCAGGATGCCTCCTGGACGCCTCCCTGGTGAGGTGTTCTGGGCACGTCCCACCGGGAGGAGGCCCAGGGGAAGACCCAGGACACGCTGGAGGGACTATGTCTCCCGGCTGGCCTGGGAACGCCTTGGGATTCCTCCTGAGGAGCTGGCCCAAGTGGCTGGGGAGAGGGACGTCTGGGCCTCCCTACTGAAGCTGCTACCCCCGCGACCCAACCCCGGATAAGCGGAAGAAGACGGACGGATGGATGGATGGATATTTAGATTTAGCAGTTTATTCCCCTCCATTTCAATTGTCTTTTGTATTTATTATATTTCAATAACTAGTAACATTCTGATCTATATTGTGAAAACTTTATCTTGCTGGTAAATATAGACTGTGTGTAAGTATAAGAATTACCTTTGGAGGAACTCCAGTGTTGACCGCAGTTCCACTGGGTAGTGTATATTAAAACAGTAGTAACTGCCAAACATCAGGCAGATGGCACAGGAGAAGGCAGTGATGTGGTCATTGATAATCTTCTGATCAATACTCAACATGAAGCAGTCCGCAGTGAAGCAAGAGGACCCTTTGAATAAAAAACATGAACAAATATATATCACAAAAAGCCCCTTTGTGAACCATTCAACTACTTTGTCAACTTGGTTCAGACATACCACACACAATAAGGCAGGGTGTTGCTGGCACATCCTTCATTTCAACTTCTTCAGCAAGGCTCGTCTTCTCAACATAGTGGAACATATGCTCTTCCTTCTCACCAAAAAAAGCAAGTAGAAGAAGAATCATCTATGTACAACCACTGGACTGACCTTTTTCACTTGCTAACTTGAGGAGAGACTCCAGAACTTGTTTTTCTTTCTGAGCAAAAACAGTTTTAAGGAAGTTGACAATGCGCTCCCCCTTTTTGTCCAGATTGGTGAAGAAGGCTTCCATCAGACTTATGCCAGTAAGTTGCTGGAAGTGTTCTGCCATGCCAGTTTCATGGAACAAAAAAGGCCATTCTTGGCATAGCTTCAGGATGCTTGTACCTTTATTGATGTCCTTTCGTTGCGTGTAATAGGTGGACTTGATAAGTTCTTTCACATCTTCTGCAGCATATTTTTTGTCTTTGAACATCTTTTTCATGTCTTCTTTTTTCTTAAGCTGACTCTCTACAGTCTCAGAAAGGGGCAAAAACTTTGGCGCCCAGTTGACACAGCCATACGTGTCTTGAACACTAGCTTTTTGCTCAGCAGGTATCTCATCAGTGTCATTATCTGATTCTGCCCTGCGTTTAGTTATCTTTGGTGTGTCTTGTCGTTTGACATTTTCAATTCTTGCCTGGAGTTGTTTTACCAGGGAATGATAACCAAGTCCAATAACGTCACCATCAATGACATCCTTAAGTGACTTTGGATACCTGCTCACCATCCTTTCTGCTATTTCAGTAGTGTTGCGTTTGGTTGGATTCTTGCAAATCAGCATAATTTCAGAGACAATAATCCTCACCATTTGTCTTCGAAGTCGTGCACTTGGCCTTTTCTGTCGTTCCAAAGTCTGTATCAGCTCTTCTGGAAGCTTCTGCCATGGTATCTGAAAACTGTCAACCCAGGTTGGCAAAACTGGGGAGCAGCTCAGGGAATGCGATGAAGTAGCAGCAGACGATGGTTGTGAAAGTGAGGCTGCAGATTGAGAGGACTGAACGGACTGTGGAGAGGAGGATGCCCCACCTGAAGTTGAAGCCATTGAGTCTGGAAAGGTACAACACATGAAATTGAAAAACATTAAGTATAAAAGTTTTTGGTAAAGAAAAAAAATGTTTATCAAAACAAGATATTCACAATATGCTTAAATCTCAAAACTGCAATTATCTTGAAATATCTTATCGACTGGTCATATCAAATTAGGTTATACATAAATATATACAAGTACATGTACTTTTTACTATTACAATTTTTCATCTTTTAAATTGTGCTAGTGATATCAAAATTACTTGTGTAAAGTAATGTTAGGGAACTGTTAATGTAGAGTGTTTCCTTTTCTAACAGACTGTTGTGTGTTCCCTGCACAGGAACTACCAGGTGTAAATGAGAAGCTGTACATTGTTGTCCTTGTCAAATAAACAAACATATGAAATATGATTGAAATTTGTCTTTGTTGACCTTTTATTTTCAATTTAGATCTGTAGTTAGGTGTAAAGCACATGTTTTTATGCTAAAGTTACACAAGAATTTATCTCAAAATACTTACTATTTTGGGCCCATGCAGCAACCAGTCTTCTGGCCTGTATGGGCTTCAGCACAGGCAATAAGTCTCCTTCGGTGATATACTGGAAATCATCTGTGGTTGTAGTGCCGAGTTTCTCCAACACATCCTCTAAAGCAGCCAAAACGTCCTGTGAAAGACCAGAAAGCACTGCTCGAATGGCATCACGGATGTCCTTTTGTGTATCCATCATATCTGTTGAAATACAGAACACTAAAAAAGGTTGATCTCTGAACCATTAATATCAAGCCTTTACACTGCCAAAACACTATGCTTTAATGGTACAAACTGATTCCCATCTTTTATGTATGATGATAATGGCCATATGTCAATCAGTTTACTAATGTGTCTGCATTCTAATCTTCTTGTTTCATCTTTTACAAAGTACATGTGGTAGTGTGGAAGAAATTCTCCACGATACACTCTCATCAGAAAATGAAGTGAAGATTCATCCTTCACCAAAGTAAGGATGAGTTCACCAAACTCCAGTGACTCATCATTCCTACTGACTACAAATTGGCCCTTCTTGTACATTATTCCATTATACTGCACATCTGTGGGAGTCATTGTATTTTTTTCAGTGAACCCAAAATGAAGAACTGCACCTTTAACTTCCTCACTGTAAAGTTCTAAATAAAATGGTGAGCCATCTTTTATTTGCAAGGTTGGGAGAGTGACTGTTCCAGCAGAAAGAAAGGCCTGTAACATTTGATGTCTCTCTGAAAGAGTCAAACACAGATTTTTGAAGTTCTTCAGTTGTCTGGCACATCTTTTGAAGTAACTATGTTTGCTCTCAAACCGCATGGTCCAGAGCCTGATGAGTGGACCAAATTTCAGAATCAGCCCTGGATAGTGCTGTAAATAATGATGTTTAGGTCTCAGTGCGTTATCTGGAAACAATACCTTCCTGGTTTCCAAATATTCCTGGATGAGAACATTCAAATATGCAACCTGAGGCTTGGAAATTTGCTGAGCACAAATCAGGTCAATAATATCCTTAAGCTGCAATGTTAACTGCCATATATCATCTTGTGAACCCTGCACCTTATCACCAATTAACAGAGGCAACAGTCTCAAGGAATTCCAGTTTTGTACTGCTTGTCCACTGAGTTTCAGTGCTTTTGGAGTGACAGCACAAGGTTTGGAACAAGCATCTGTTGCTTTGTATTTGAATTGTCTGATGCGCCTGTTCAAAATTGTGTATGTCAGCCATTTCTTTTTGACAATCATGTATTTGAGATAAAGGGCAACATCATATGAGAAGACACCCTCGAAGATGTCATGTCCAAGACAAGGGGGCATGCCTGGTGAACAAACATTGAAGTTCTCTAAAGTATTAAACACTGACCTGAACTTAATCCCCTGTACTTCTGTCACCTCCTCTCTTTCCAGCTGTTCAGTGGCAGATTGATACGTTTCTGGAGTCCGCTCTGGTCCAATGATAGCTGGATTTTCACTCTGAAATTCAGACCGAGTAATCAGACAATATCTGCAGAAGTACTGAGATGTACTGAAATTTTCCATAAAACCCCCGATGCAGTGAGAGCCCAAGTTGTCTCCAGCAATGCAATACAGTGCTCCTTTCACAACTGATTCATCTGCCATAGTTATCCCATTCTCCTCTAGTATTTTCAAGTCAGTCAACAGTTCTGAAAAAACTATGGAATGGCCAAATTCCTTGAAATCCTTCTCTCTACACAACAAGACCAACTGCATATGATCAGTATTTGATCGGACATGGGGTGGCATATTGAGTAGAGAAAAGTAAACAGCCAAGATCTTGTGCTTTTTTTTGCAGATCCCAATGGGTTCACAACTTCAAATGCATCTTGATAGAGAACCAGCTAGAGACAATTTGGGTTTTCTTGAAAAAATACGTTGGACATAAACACCTTACCGTCGTCACAGTCAGAGAGAACATCAGCTTTTGAAACGCCATGAGCCATCATTAGGCCCTTCCAATATTTGGAATCTAACATACCTTTTAACGTATTTAGCACAGAAACATAGTATGCAAATCTATCTTTTCTGTCCTCATCTTTGCCCAACAACACTTTTTTGGGTTCCACATATTTGAACATGTCTTTAAAACACTGGGCTCTAGAATAAGCAGTTCTCATCGGCCCTGTGTGGCAAGCTGAGAACAAGTCCGACTGTTTTACTGTATCACAGATTTTTGCAATGTCTTCATCTGCAAATGAAATTTCTTTAAGAAGCAAGTTCAATCTATTTAAAGAGTATGTCTGTCCCAATTCATGTATATTCTGCATCTCTTCTACAATGTTTTGAATGGTAGATGATGGAAGAAGATGCTTTCCCTGTAGTTTTATGTAAAACATACATACATTTCTAAGATACAAGTCACTGAAATTTGGTCCATCTATGACTGTGTCTTCTGCATCTGGCACACTGGAATCTTTTGTGGTAGCACTTGCAGCACTCTGAGTATCTTCATTACTTGTTTCACAAATCACATTTTCCAAATAATTTTTATGTTTCCTGGAGATGTGAGAGGTAAAGGAAGATTTTACACGAAACACAGAGGTGCACCCTTTCACAGGGCAAGTTACTTGGCGCCCCTCTACTATATGCTCCTTCAAGTGAACAACCAAAGCTTTTATTCCTTCACACTGCCATTTACAAAGTGGAACTGTGCATTTTAATTTCGTTAAACTTGTGTACAGAGCAACTGTTGGCATGCTATTATGATGACGATAGAAGTGTGCTTTTAATGCTGCATAACCAGTACATACCTGCTTGCAACCGGCTGCAACACACTTGAACATACGCCTCGGTTCGTTGCGATGCAGTCTGCAATGGAGAACAAAGGCTTTAACAGATTTAACTGTTTCTGCACACATGTTGCACGAATACATCTTAAATATATTACTTCGATGGATAGCTTACAGCAATGGCGATACAAAAGAGATGTAAGCAACAGCTTTGTGGAGAGGGTAACTTTCCACAACTGCTTTTTTCCTTGTTTCCCCTGAAATTTCTTTTCAACCAACTGAATGCAATTCGCAATGTTTGCAATGTTTTCTGAAGTTTTCCGCAATATTTCCTTACCTGAGAAAGAGAGCCGATCAGATGGAGAAGGTTGGATGATGAAGTCTCTGAACAATCTGAGCGGAATAACTGGACAAAAACGCGAACCACCGAGTGCGACGGGTCCTCAAATGCAGCGCACTGATTGGTCCGTTCAAATCCACCGCTTCCAAAGTACCGCCAGAGCTTCACTTCGCCTGTCCGCACCGACCAGGTGCAGGGGGCCCCTGTTGGGCTATTAATTAAGATTGACTACAGGCTGCCTGTCAGGTCTACAGGCAGGAAAGTTGACTTACATGACTTTTGTTAAACCGAATAAATTATATTACAATTTAGACTACAAATATCTCTAAAACATTGTCAGTGACTGAGTACAGATTATTTTAATTTATTTGTTAATGAAAAAAAATCCAATATTGGCAACAAAATAATTTACAGTACAGAAAATTTCATGGAAAGATATTTAATTTCCATAATTCCATTCAAAAAGTCAAACTTTAATAGATTCCAGATTCAGGACCCATCTTAAGACGATTGCAAGTATTTGTTTATTTTTACATAATTTGGGCTATCAGGAGAATTCATTGCAAAGGTTACACCATAGGCTACTACAATTTTTTTTCCATTTCCACAACAGTATGCATATTGACAGTTTTGAACTGTATACTTTAGATTAATTAAATGTAAAAATTACTATATACACTGCTAGAAGAATTATAGTATATATTTGTAATTGCCACAGCAGGATGCATATTGAACAGTTTCGAACTGTATACTTTATAATTATTGAATGCAAAAACTACGGTATACATTGCTAGAAAAATTACAGTATGTTTCTGTAATTGTCACAACAGTATGCATTTTTAACAGCTACTAACTGTATTATTTAAGAAAGATGAGTGCAAAAACTACAGTATGTACTACTAGAAAAATTACAGCATATTACTGTTAAAAGTATTACAAGATTTTTTTTAACAGCAGGTTAATGTAAATTTTCTGACAAAAAACTGTAAAAATTACATTTTTTGCTAATTATCTTATTTACGGTAATTACTTGTTAAAGAAACAGTCTAAAACTGATTTCCAATTTACGGTCTTAAATTTCCATGGTTTACTGTATTTAACTGTAAAATCTACGGATATTTTTTAGAGTGTATGTGCATGCGTTTGTGAAAGCAACATTGGCTGTATTTGATTTTGCGGTTCGTAAAGACCCCGCTGCGGGTCCTGCTGTAACTCTTTTTCCAAATTCTTCCATCTTTTTCCTCTATCTCATCGTTTCCATCTTTGCTTCCCGCTTATCAGCAGTTCAATCTCTTTGTCAGAGCTCAGTTCGCGGTTTGTTTAAACTGTTGAGTCAGCCAGTCAGCCGTTCCCCTCTGGCCGAGGTACCACCCCCATTAGCGTAAGCGTGGTGACATCATTAGGACCTCCCTTCACGCATCACGCAAAATTGTAGATCATACGTCATCATAGTCGCCATCTTGGGAGAGTGTCGCCTAGCCAGTTAGACCTAGCTGTTGTCAGAGCCTTGCAGCGTCCGTCCGGATTCCCGAAGCGGGTTCCTGCCTCTCAGTGCTGTGACGTCAAATGCCGACGTCTTGAATGTGTGGTTTAAACAACTGAGAGTTGAACTAAGATTCGCTAACCGCTCATTTTAATCCATTTGTTTTTTTTTTGTTTTGTTCTTTTATTTCCCTATATATTTTGCATGTTTAGTTTTAGTAGTGAGTAAGATTTCCAAGGTTGTTGAATCAGAGAATTACTGTAACAGGGAATTGCTTTTGGTTCAATGAAAACAACAACTGCGGAATAGAAATTGTTTTGTGTTCAATCCAATTCACAGTTGCATGGTTATTCAGAATTCAGAGTAACCTCCTATTGGAAGTTAACATCTGATATTAATACAGAGACACTATCATTGGATGGTGATAAGGAATAAGGATTTTAACTCTAATTGCAGTTATATTGGGGTTCTCACAGTCTGCCGGATAAACCCCGTCGGTTAAAATCCGACCACATCATTTATTCCAGCATAAATGAGTTCATAACAGCTAGTTAATTAATGCATTAGTAGTATAAATCATTATAAGCTTCTAGCTAACATCACCACTATTTGAACTATATTTTGTTATGGCGGAATTTTGAGTTGAATGACTTATTACTTAAATTATAATACCAAATTATAATTAATAATAATAATAATAATAATAAGCATATTCAAACAGCTTCTGGCATAACAAAAGAGTAGAGTAGAGAAGAGTCCAACCTTGTGGCTCTGGCTAAGGGAGAATAATTAACAGCTAAACAATAAAATAAAGAAACAGAGACATGAAACGAAACCCAAACACCACAATCACAATCGCATAAAAATTCAGTGTAGATTTTATAAAACAAAACTGTCTACCTTACTCCTGCAACCAATAATGCTTTAATCAAATTCACTTTGCAACTTAAATGCCAGCATTCTTACATCCAGTCTCTTGCAGAGCAAAATACAGATTTAATGTGGGGATTTCACGGTTTATACTTTAAATGCAACTGTAAAATTATGTATGCAAGCATGTATTCATCCCTTGTCAACCGCAATGACGCAGAAAAGTAAATGTACAAGGAGTTCTCCAGGCTTCTAAACCACAGAGAGTATTTCTTATGTATTTGACTATTATTATTATTATTATTATTATTATTATTATTATTATGTAGTTATTATCAGTAAAAGACAGACCAGAAAGCCACTAATGAATAATTTTAACCATAGAAGAACAATTCTGGATAATTTTGTATATATTGTTAATGAGCAAGAGATTATAAACCTGGGTAATATTGTATATAGGTCATGCAGTTTTGTCACTTTCTACCTTAAACATATTTTTTACATCCTAGAGTACCAAATATTTATAATGTAATAGTAATAGTAATAGTAATATCATCTTTATTGTCATTGAAACATACATTGAAACATACATTACAACAAAATGTGTTCTCTGCTTTTAACACATCCGCTTGGGGAGCAGTGGGCTGCCATGTGTGGCGCCCGGGGAGTAATCGGGGGTTAAGGGTCTTGCTCAGGGACCCAGAGTGCAGGCGCTGGGGATCGAACTGGGTACTTGCATCCTTTTCTGAGTGCAAGCACGCTGCTCTAACCACTAGTCCAACACTCCCCGCAATGGCTCCGTGACATAACAAATGAATGTCATAAAGGCTGTTGGTATCAGCAATATTCAGTCTATGGACTTCAAACTGTACACAGAAATCTGGTTTCCTGGCATTTCCTTTTTACTTTACTGGGCAAGACCTGGAGGCATATTAAAACCTAGTTCCCTGGTTGGACTTGAAAGCTGGATGTATCAGCAAATTCCAGGTTCTAAGATCTCAACTGAAGATTCTGGCTTTGTGTACAACTATTGTATTGTAACCATGTCATCATGATGATCTCAGCATTGACTCCAATCACTTCTGTAACCTTTTTAGATTCATCAAGCAAGTGCATTTGCCATCTATTACATCAGATGAGGACTCTCTGTTAACTTAATTGCCTCAATAAATCTCAATGTGTTTCCACCAATGATACTTTCAGCATTGCAATTGACTTTGGTTTCTAGTATTGTAACCAATTGTTGGGGAGAAGGTCATGGGATTTCCTTCTGCAAATTCAGCAGTTTTTGGGACTTATGTGATATAAATTTCCTTTTATATTTTCCATATACTATTTGGCTGAATAGTTTGAAACCCAGTTAAGTTATGAAATACCAGTATTCTAATCTGATCCAACCTTATCCAAATGCATAGTATTCAATTCAATTTCAATTCAATTCAATTTTATTTATATAGCGCCAAATCATGAAACATGTCATCTCAAGGCACTGTACAAAGTCAAGTTCAATCATATTATACAGATTGGGTCAGATTATACAGATTGGTCAAAAATGTCCTATATAAGGAAACCAGTTGATTGCATCAAAGTCCCGATCTGCAGCATTCACTCCTAGGGAAGCGTAAAGCCACAGGGAGAGTTGTCTGCATTGTACATTGCTTTGCTGCAATCCCTCATACTGAGCAAGCATGAAGCGACAGTGGGAAGAAAAACTCCCCATTAATGGAAAGGAAAACCTCCGGCAGAACCGGGCTCAGTATGAACGGTCATCTGCCTCGAAAGACTGGGGGTTACAGAAGACAGAGCAGAGACACAACAAGAGAGACAAAAAAGCACAGAAGCACACATTGACCCAGTAATCTGTTCTACGTTAGATGGTAATAGCGGGTGAGCCGTCTTCTCTGGATGATGTCACAGTTAACAGAACGCCAGACCAGGTGTACCTACTATGAAGATAAAAGAGAGAGAACAGAAAGTTAAAGCAGAAATGACAACACATAATGCATAATTGAAGAACAGTAGAACTCTATAGAGTGAGAAAATTAGATCCTGATATCCTCCAGTAGCCTAAGCCTATAGCAGTAAAACTATAAAGGTAGCTCAGAGTAACATGAGCCACTCTAGTTATAAGTTTTGTCAAAAAGGAAAGTTTTAAGATTAGTCTTAAAAGTAGACAGGGTGTCTGCCTCACGGACCAAAACTGGGAGTTGGTTCGACAGGAGAGGAGCCTGATAGCTAAAGGATCTGCCTCCCATTCTACTTTTAGAGACTCTAGGAACCACCAGCAGACCTGCAGTCTGAGAGCGAAGTGCTCTGTTAGGAGCATACGGGGTAATCAGAGCTCTGATATATGATGGAGCTTGATTATTAAGGGCTTTATACGTTAGAAGAAGAATTTTAAATTCTATTCTTGATTTAACAGGAAGCCAATGAAGGGAAGCTAAAATTGGAGAAATATGATCCCGCCTGTTGATCTTCATCAGAACTCTTGCTGCAGCATTTTGGATCAGCTGAAGACTTTGAACTGCATTTTGTGGACTTCCTGATAGTAAAGAATTACAATAGTCCAGCCTTTAAGTAACAAATGCATGGACCAGTTTTTCAGCATCACTCCAGGACAGAATGTTTCTAATTTTGGCGATATTCCGGAGGTGAAAAAAGGAAACTCTGGAAACCTGTTTAATATGGGATTTAAATGACATGTCTTGGTTAAAAAATAACACCAAGATTTTTTACTTTATTACCAGAGGCCAAGCTAATGCCACCCAGATTAAGTGATTGGTTAAGAAGTTTATTTTTTGAGGACTCTGGCCCAAAGATTACAACTTCGGTCTTGTCAGAATTTAGATGCAGGAAATTTAAAGTCATCCAGCTTTTGATGTCATCAAGACATGACTGCAGTCGAAGTAATTGATTGGGTTCATCAGGATTTATGGATGAATATAGCTGAGTATCATCAGCATAACAGTGGAAATTAATCCCATGCTGTCTGATAATTTTGCCGATCGGAAGCATATATATAGTAAAGAGAATTGGTCCAAAGACTGAACCCTGTGGTACTCCACAGGTGACCCTAGAGTTTGAGGAAGATTTATTATTAACATGAACAAACTGGAATCTGTTCGATAGATAAGACTTAAAGCAGCCTAATGCTTTCCCCTTAATCCCTACAGTATGTTCAAGTCTTTGTAGGAGAATATTGTGATCAACTGTATCAAATGCATCACTGAGATCTAACAGGGCAAGTACAGACACAAGTCCATTATCTGAGGCCATGAGAATATCATTAGTGACCTTCACTAGAGCTCTTTCAGTGCTATGATGAGCTCTGAAGCCTGACTGAAACTCCTCAAGTAGGTCATTGCTTTGTAAATGTTCACAAAGTTGATTAGCAACTACTTTCTCAATAATTTTAGATAAGAAAAGAAGATTAGATATAGGTCTGTAGTTTACTAACTCATCTTGACCAAGAGAAGGTTTCTTAAGTAAAGGTTTAATAACAGCTACTTTAAAAACCTGTGGTACATATCCATTTACTAAGGATAGATTAATCATGTCTAAAATAGTGCCACTGATCAAAGGGAATATGTACTTAAACATCTTGGTTGGGATTGGGTCTAACATACAGGTAAAAGGTTTAGATGAAGCTAAAATTTTAGATAGCTCAGAAAGCTCTACTGCTTCTAAACAGTTCAAACACTGCGCAGGTTCTAAAGATTTCTCCAATGCTGCCTCACTTACTGAGGACGAGGTAATCATGTTTGGGAGGGTGCCAATTATTTTATTTTTAATGACATCAATTTTATTTTTGAAGAATCCCATAAAATCATTACTACTAAGAGCTAAGGGAATGGATGGATCAACAGAGCTGTGGCTCTGGGTAAGTTTGGCAACTGTACTAAAAAGAAATCTAGGATTATTTTTATTCTCTTCAATTAATGATGAAAAATATGCTGCTCTAACTCTGCGAAGGGTCTTGTTATACAACAATAGACTGTCCCTCCAGATTAGGTAGGATTTCTCTTGGTGTGTAGAGCGCCATTTTCTCTTCAATTTCCTAACATTGTGCTTCAAGGCAAGGCAAGGCAAGGCAAATTTATTTATATAGCACAATTCAGTACAAAGACAATGCAAAGTGCTTTACATGATTAAAACATAGCAAAATAAAACAGAATAAGAGCAAGTAGGAATAAAATATAGATAGAAAATAGAACAAAAAAGTGGTGATTCAGTTAACTAGGACAGTTGAAGGCAATTTTAAACAAATGTGTTTTTAATCTTGATTTAAAAGAACTCAGGCTTTCCGCACTTTTACAGTTTTCTGGAAGTTTGTTCCAGATAATTGGAGCATAGGAACTAAAAGCTGCTTCTCCATGTTTGGTTCTGGTTCTAGGTATGCAGAGCAGGCTGGAGTCAGAAGACCTGAGTGGTCTGGATGGTTTATACGCTGATAACAAGTCTGTGATATATTTAGGAGCTAAGCCATTTAAGGATTTATAGACTAACAGAAGTATTTTAAAGTCTATTCTCTGAGATACAGGGAGCCAGTGTAAGGACTTTAGAACTGGGGTGATGTGCTCTACTTTCTTAGTCTTAGTGAGGACGCGGGCAGCAGCGTTCTGGATCAGCTGCAGCTGTCTGATCCACTTTTTAGGCAGACCTGTGAAAACACCGTTGCAGTAATCAATTCGACTAAAAATAAACGCATGGATTAGTTTTTCTAGATCCTGCTGAGTCATTAGTCCTTTAATCCTGGAAATGTTCCTCAGGTGATAGAAAGCCGACCTTGTAACTGTCTTTAGATGCTTTTGAAGGTTCAGGTCTGAGTCCATCACTACACCCAGGTTTCGGGCCTGATTTGTGGTTTTTAGCTGAAGCGACTGAAGCTGTGTGCTAACTTTTGATCTTTCCTCTATTGGTCCAAATATTATTACTTCAGTTTTGTTTTTATTCAATTGGAGAAAATTTTGGCACATCCACGTATTGATTTCTTCTAGGCATTTACTCAGTGCCTGAATTGGTTCATAGTCACCTGGTGACATGGTGATGTAGAGCTGTGTGTCGTCTGCATAGTTATGGTAGCTGATGTTGTTATTTTTTATTATCTGGGCTAGAGGGAGCATGTAGATATTGAATAGGAGGGGACCCAGAATGGACCCTTGGGGAACCCCAAATGGGATTTTTGTCATCTCTGATGTAAAGTTACCTACTGATACAAAAAAGTCTCTGTCCTTTAAGTAGGATTTAAACCAGTTGAGTGCTGTACCAGAGAGGCCGACCCAGTTCTCCAGGCGTTCTAACAGAATGGAGTGATCGACAGTATCAAATGCTGCACTAAGGTCCAATAGTACCAGCACGGTGGTTCTTCCACAGTCTGTATTTATATGGATGTCATTAAACACCTTGATAAGGGCGGTCTCTGTACTGTGGTGAGCACGGAAACCTGACTGGAAAACGTCAAAGCAGCTGGTCGTTGTTAAGAAGGTGTTTAATTGTTGAAACACAGCTTTTTCAATAATCTTACTGATAAAGGGGAGGTTTGAGATGGGCCTGTAGTTCTGGAGTAGAAGTTTGTCTAAATTATTCTTTTTCAGCAGTGGTTTGATAATTGCTGTTTTTAGGGACTGGGGGAAAACACCTGACAGAAGGGACGTGTTTATTATCTGGGTCAAATCAGACGCTATGACAGGTAAAACTTTTTTAAAGAAAGCTGTGGGTAGAACATCAAGACAGCATGAAGAGGAACTTAGCTGCTGAATGATCTGCTCTAAGCTTTTGTAGTTTATTTGGCTGAATTGGGACATTTTGTCAGGATAAGTTCCAGCTGAGTACGGCTTTGGTTCTGGAGCTGGTGTGGAAGTACAAACTGATCCTCTTATTTTTAGGATTTTCTCAGTAAAGAAGTTAGCAAATTCATTGCAGGCCCTGGTGGAGTGGAGTTCTGAAGCCACGGACACAGGAGGATTTGTTAACCTGTCGACTGTGGAAAATAAGACACGAGCATTATTAATGTTTTTCTTAATGATCTCAGAGAAGAAAGATTCTCTTGCATTTTTCAATTGTAAGTTATATCTGTTAAGTCTCTCTTTATAGATGTCATAGTGAACCTGGAGTGTATTCTTTCTCCACCTGCGTTCAGCTTTTCGACATTCCCTCTTTTCACTTCTAACTGATGGAGCATTTCTCCAAGGAGATTTTTTCTTCCCGTAAACAACTTTCACTTTAACTGGAGCAATGCAGTCAATGATGTCTGAGACTTTAGACTGAAAGTTATCTACTAGCTCATCTACTGAGTTGCAGCCCAAGGTTGAAGTAGCAGAGTAAGCTTGAATAAAAGTTTCAGTGGCATTGTCCTTAAAGGTGCGTTTTCTTACGATGTCCCTTTGGCTAAATGAGTCACTGGTAATGATACATTCAAAGGTAACGGAGAAGTGATCGGATAAGGCAACATCAGTTACATTGACCTGTGAAATGTTTAGACCTTTAGTGATGATTAAGTCTAAAATATGCCCCTGCTTGTGTGTTGGCTGTTTAACATTCTGAGTTAAACCAAAGTTTCTAAGTGTGTCACACAGTTCTTTTGCACTTCTGTCTTCAGGGTTGTCAACGTGAAAGTTGAAGTCTCCCACAATAATTAAACAGTCATAATCAACACATATCACAGACAAGAGGTCACTAAAATCCTTAAAAAAGTTTGATGTGGACTTAGGAGGCCTGTAAACATTCAGAAACATAGTTCGTACCGGGCTCTTTACCTTGAGAGCCAAATGTTCAAAAGAGTCAAAATTTCCCAAAAACACCTTTTTACACTTTAGTGAATCATTAAACAATGTTGCTACTCCTCCACCTTTCCTTTGCTGTCTGCTCTCACAAAGGAAATTGTAGTTTGGAGGTGTTGACTCCAGCAGTATTACTTCTTCATTAGATTCATGTAACCATGTTTCTGTTAAAAACATAACATCAAGATTGTTGTCAATGATAAAGTCATTAATTAAAAGGGATTTTCCTGACAGAGATCTAATGTTTAATAAACCTAGTTTATATGATTTGGTGGTTGATGATGTCTCTGTGGCAGGTTGCATCTGACAGTTAATGACTTTCAAGTATTTGTTCCTGTTTATCCTTTTGTTTTTCTTTTTTCTGCCACGAATCATCACAGATATTCCGTAATTCCCGGGAAAAGACCCAAGCTGATTCTTGAAACTGTCTTGTCTGATAAACGTGCAGCGAGGGCCCGCTGTGTATCACAGCGAAGTAATCTGAAGGTCTTGAGGACAGGCATGTTCCGTGAACGTAGAGGAGGATCTGGGGCTCTGCGGCCTTTGGAAGATGCTGGTTTAGTCACAGAGCTGTGGCTATATGGAGAGGATGTCATCTGTAGGCCAATCTTAAATACTTTGTTCATGTTGGGAGAAAATTCCAGAAAAGGAACCTCTGGGCTTTGTGGAGAGGAAGGCGAGGCGGGTGTAGTCCGGACCGGTGTTCGTGACGATGGATTTTCTTGGTCCTCTCTTTGTCCTGCTAAGATCTGGGATGAATCCTCCTGTAGCTCTGAGAAAGCCTCTTTCTGTGTCATCTTTCTGGCCATGTTTATCTTGGCTTGTTTGGGCTGCACTGGGCTTATCTTTTGTTTAGACACTGGATGTACATTGTTTTGGGACAAAGCTGATGACAAATGGTTCACAGAATAGAAGATGTTTGAAATCAGCCGTTTTGCACCTGACCTATTTAGAGAGAAGCCATCTCTGTTGAACAGATGTCTTCTTTCCCAGAAGATGTTAAAGTTGTCTATGAAGGTTACAGTTGTTTCTTTGCATGTTTTTTCCAGCCATTTGTTTAGCATCAGAATTCGGGAAAAAATCTCGTCTCCACAAGCCACGGGCGGGAAAGGGCCGCTCAGAAGCACCTTGACATTTTTGCCATGAACTAAGTTCAACAGACGAATGTAATCCTCTTTCAATACTTCTGATTTTCTTATCCGGGTGACGTCGCCCAGGGCTTCAGCTTGTATTATTATGAGTTTTTCCAAGGTCGGGCGCTCTTTCAAGATCCTTGGAAGGATGTCTAATAAATCAGACACCAGGCCATAGTTTGAGTCGACCTCTGTGTTTTTCTTGTTACAGAAATGTTTAATCCCACATACAGACCCACTGCATAAAATCAGGGTCCTTGGCCCCGTGGCATGTCTTTTCTCTGATGTATTAGAGCGAAAGTCGTTGACGTACCTCTGAGTGTTGTCATGATTCTCCTGGGTCACATTTTGGAGCGGAGCGAATCTGTTTCGTAAAGGAATTCCAGCATTTCCAGCAGGTTTACTCCTATCATTTGTTGTGGGAACAGTCCGCTGTTGTTTCACTTGTCCTGGGACATCTCTCTGTAGTCTCGGCCAGTTTTCTTTGTCTAGGCGTGGGGTTCGTTGATCCTTTGGTCTTGCACCCAGAGTGGTCCAGGGATTCTTGTTTTCCTCAGGGATCTGTTTGTTCAGAGAGTTGCTGGGCTGGTGGTCCCCGTTTGGAGTCGCAGGCAGGGTTGTTTCATTTCCATACGCGCCGTTTACATCATAATTCAGTTCGAGTCGGCATATCTTCTGTTCTATAACGGCGATCTTTTGTAGAAGCGTGTCAAGGTCCACTGTGGTGAAGGTAGGCATCTTTGCAAAATCAAAATCAAAAATAAATAAAAAGAAAATAAATAAAAATAACTAAATCCAACTTTCCGTGGTTTTGGCAAAGAGATAAAAAGGAGATAAAAAGTAAAACGCAGGAAAATGCAAGCAAGCAGGGAGCAGAGAAAAAAGCGTCCGAGCAGGCAGAGAGGCGGAGCAAAAGGAACGCAGCTCTGAATTAAACCAGGGAGCCAGCTTCCTGTGAATAATCACCTTCTTTATCATGGAAGCTACATTGTCTAATGCAGAACGCAATGAGGAAGTCACATTGTTAGCAAAGGTATCGATTTGTGAATGGGAAGAAACAACATTGCTGCCATCTACAGGGCATTTCTGCAATACTGAGGATATTAAAAGGGGGACAGACTCTTTAAGTTTTGATACAGCATTATCCGATAAAGATCTACTATAATGGAACCATCTTTTGGGGGTGGAGAACTCAGTTAGATTAAACTCAAATGTTATTAAAAAATTATCAGACAGGACAGGGTTGTGAGAGAATACTGTTAATTCTTCACAATCAATGCCATATTTCAGAACAAGGTCTAAAGTATGGAGCCAAGAGTGCGTCGGTTTATGCACATTTTGAGCAAAACCAATTGAATCTAGGATAGTTATAAAGGCTACACTAAGGTTATCACATTCAGTGTCAACATGAATGTTAAAATCACCCACTATAATAACCTTATCAGTATTTAACACCAAATCAGATAAGAAATCTGACAACTGATCCAAAAACTGAGTGTAAGGGCCTTCAGTAAAGTTTTTTTCTTTCAATCAAGCACATATCCGTTTGTTTCGCTTATGTCACAGTGTGGTCACAAATTCAGAAACACCATCTGGCCATGAACATGCTTCTTCGGTTCTCGACAGAGACATCCTCCTGCTCTCTACAGTCACAGATACTAAACTACTTTTCCAACAAGCCACTCACACACCCATCATATCTAGCTGTCCTAATATCCATGCCTCAACCCCTCCACTGTCCAGCCCCATCTCGGTGAGACAAGGCCATTATCAAGATGTTTTCATCAGAGTGGTTCTCCTGATTGAATCCCAGCAGAGCTTTCAGCAGGAAAAGAGGCTTTGAGAGCCTTGTTTAGTCCATCTGTCACCCATATTCTAACTACAGTAACCATGTGCTAGGGCATGTGTAATGTGTTGGAATATATTCATCATAATTTCCAGCTTACTCATCATGCACACATGCATTATCCTACTTTCAGGTAAAAATGTTTGTATACTCCTTGAATCTCTAGTAGTTCACCATGGTTCCATACAAAGGCCTATGTCCTGTTGGTTTATTATATTTTATTTCTTTTTAAAAAAATGTGTACTTTGTTAGTAAAATAGATGCATTTCCATGATAAGAAAGCAGGAGAAAAGAAAGAAAAAAGTTAAAAAAAAACAGTGTGAAAAGGTTGTTTATATTATGTGTATGTTATGGATGTGTAGTTACAAGAATGGCCTGAATGTTTTGTCTCGAGTGTTTACACCCTGCATTTGTAATTAAAGTAACAGGCACACCCACAAACTCTTTTTAGGCTAAAAAAGGTCAGCGTAAACACTATCAGGATGAATGCTTGTCTGGATTTTTAACAATGAGGCATGGGTGTTTAAAAAGATTTATTTGAATGATCAAGGTCTTGGGATTTTGGATGGATTAAAAACTGATCAAATCTGATTAATGATGGTATTTTTTATGTTTTGGGAATAAATTAGTCAAAAGTTTTGCAGCATTTTGCCATTCCTTTCTGTGTATGCCATTTGAGAGACACTTGAGGCACTTCTGTCTTCCCCCTTTTGCATAAACTAGGTTGCTGTAAATATGAATATCCACAGAAGCAAGGAATCAACACAAAAATGCTCTTACCTTAAGTACATGTAGAAGTGCCTCACAGCTGTTTCCAAGCTCTTTCAGTGGTAAAGTTGGTGAGGGGAAAGAGGAGGAAGTGCACTGAAGAGGGCGAGAGTGAAGTCCACTAATGAATATAAATATCAAGAGAGTGGTGTTATTATGGTGTACATAACAACAGATTTGCATATGGGACAGCAACTTACCATCACGGACATCCATGGGGAAAGAGGGTTTAAGGGCTGTATTCCAAACCCACACAACTGTGCCTTGGCACAAAGGTCTGCCCATCTTCCTTTCATTTCCTCAATGTATGTGCTGTTGGTGCCACCCACCATGCGCCGTAGCTCATCCATTGCCTTAGAGAGGATTGTGCAGTCATTCAACCATTAACAAGGCATCAAAATTCTGAATTGACACATAGTGATTCAAAACAGGTATGACATATTTGGAAACGCTGTCATACTGTGAGAAGAACGACCCTGAATCGGGGCAACCACAGAGACAGTTCGTAAGGTTTATGAAAAAGTTTATTGAGGAGGATTCTGTAACGGTGCTGGGCTGGATAGTCCTGGGTTCTGCTGGGAAGGATAAGGGCAGAGGTGAATAGTTGGTCAATGAAGTGAGATAAGGTGGAGAATGCAGCACTCACGGGGTTTGGGGTTGTCTCGGGCTTTGGGAGGGTGGTGTCCTGGGTCCTGATGTGTACTGCAAATCTCTCCTTTCTGATGCTGGTGCGTTGGAGGGTGGACAGGCAGGTAATTCCTGGAGCAGGGGCTGTGACTGACAGGTGACTTGAGGAATCCGAAAGTCGACGGAGGTCCAGGCTTGAAGGTTCGGTTGCTTGGGTGGTTCTTAGGAGGAAAAATACAAAAAGACAGAGTTAGATCTGGCTCGGAACGCTTTTGGTCAAAAGACAATTTGGTCAAGTACAGAGGGACCTGGAGGGGTGTGGTTGGGAGGAATGGCCCACCTGATCTGAACTCGAGTGGTGTTTTGTTTTTGGACTTCAATGCTCGTCATGGATTGTCCATCACAAACACCATGTTCAAGCATAAGAGTGTCCATATGTGCTCTTGGCACCAGGACACCCTAGGTCGCAGTTCAATGATCAACTTTGTTGTCGTTTCATCTGATCTGCGGCCGTATGTCTTGGACACTCGGGTAAGGAGAGGGGCGGAGCTCTCCACCGACCACTACCTGGTGGTGAGTTGGCTCCGAAGGCGGGGGAGGAAGCCGGTCCAACCGGGCAGGCCCAAACGCACTGTGAGGGTTTGCTGGGAACATCTGGCAGAGTCCCCTGTGAGGCGGAACTTTAACTCCCACCTTCGGGAGAAGTTTAAACACGTCCCGAGGGAGGCGGGGGACATTGAGTCTGAATGGACCATGTTCCACGCCTCTATTGTTGAGGCGGCTATTCGGAGCTGTGGCCGCAAGGTTGTCGGTGCATGTCGCACCTAACCCTAACCCTCGAACCCGCTGGTGGACACCAGCGGTGAGGGAAGCCGTCAAGCTGAAGAAGGAGTCCTACCGGGCTTTTTTGGCCTGTGGGACTCCGGAAGCAGCTGATGTGTACCGGCAGTCAAAGCGGCAGGCGGCTTGGCTGGTCGCCGAGGCAAAAACTCGGGAGTGGGAAGAGTTCGGAGAGGCCATGGAGAAAGACTTCCGTACGGCTTTGAAGCGATTCTGGTCCACTGTCCGGCGTCTCAGGAGGGGGAAGCAGTGCAGTACCAACACTGTTTATAGTGGGGGTGGTGTGCTGCTGACCTCAACTCGGGACGTCGTGCGTCGGTGGGCGGAATACTTCGAAGACCTCCTTAATCCCACCAACACGTCTTCCATTGAGGAAGCAGAGCCTGAGGACTCTGGGTCGGGTTCTCCCATCTCTGGTGCAGAGGTTGCCGCGGTTGTTAAAAAGCTCCTCGGTGGCAATGCCCCGGGGGTGGATGAGATTCGCCCTGAGTACCTTAAGGCTCTGGATGTTGTGGGGCTGTGTTGGTTAACGCGGCTCTGCAGCATTGCGTGGACATCGGGGGCAGTTCCCCTGGATTGGCAGACTGGGGTGGTGGTCCCCCTATTTAAAAAGGGGGACCGGAGGGTGTGTTCCAACTACAGAGGAATCACACTCTTAAGCCTCCCTGGTAAGGTCTATTCAGGGGTTCTGGAAAGGAGGGTCCGTCGGATAGTCGAATCTCGGATTCAGGAAGAGCAGTGTGGTTTTCGTCCTGGCCGTGGAACACTGGACCAGCTCTATACCCTCAGCAGGATTCTGGAGGGGGCATGGGAGTTTGCCCAACCAGTCTACATGTGCTTTGTGGATCTGGAGAAGGCATTCGACCGTGTCCCCCGGGGGATCCTGTGGGGGGTACTCCGGGAGTATGGAGTACCGGACCCTTTAATAAGGGCTGTCAGGTCTCTGTACGATCGGTGTCAGAGTCTGGTCCGCATTGCCGGCAGTAAGTCGGACTCGTTTCCGGTGACAGTTGGACTCCACCAAGGTTGCCCTTTGTCACCGATTCTGTTCATAACTTTTATGGACAGAATTTCTAGGCGCAGCCAAGGTGTTGAGGGGATCCGTTTTGGTGGCCATAGGATTGCGTCTCTGCTATTCGTGGATGACGTGGTCCTATTGGCTTCATCAGGGCGTGATCTACAGCTCTCACTGGAGCAGTTCGCAGCCGAGTGCGAAGCGGCCGAGATGAAAATCAGTGCCTCCAAATCCGAGACCATGGTCTTGAACCGGAAAAGGGTAGAGAGCCTTCTCCGGGTTGGGGAGGATGTGCTGCCCCTAGTGGAGGAGTTCAAGTATCTTGGGGTCTTGTTCACGAATGAGGGGAAGATGGAGAGGGAGATCGACAGGCGGATTGGTGCAGCGTCTGCTGTGAAGAGGGCGCTGTACTGATCCGTTGTGGTGAAGAGAGAGCTGAGCCAAAAGGCGAAGCTCTCGATTTACCGGTCGATCTACGTTCCTACCCTCATCTATGGTCACGAGCTTTGGGTCGTGACCGAAAGAACGAGATCCCAGATACAAGCGGCTGAAATGAGTTTTCTCCGTAGTGTGTCTGGGCTCTCCCTTAGAGATAGGGTGAGGAGCTCAGTCATCCGGGGAGGACTCAGAGTAGAGCTGCTGCTCCTCCACGTCCAGAGGAGCCAGTTGAGGTGGCTCTGGCATCTGGTCAGGATGCCTCCTGGACGCCTCCCTGGAGAGGTGTTCCGGGCACGTCCCACCGGGAGGAGGCCCAGGGGAAGACCCAGGACACGCTGGAGGGACTATGTCTCCCGGCTGGCCTGGGAACGCCTTGGGATTCCTCCTGAGGAGCTGGCCCAAGTGGCTGGGGAGAGGGACGTCTGGGCCTCCCTACTGAAGCTGCTACCCCCGCGACCCGACCCCGGATAAGCGGAAGAAGACGGACGGATGGACGGACCACGCTGGTAGCGAGAAAGAACTGACGCCCTGCTCCTGGTCTCAGCTCCTTAAGAAGGCACCTAATTAGCTGGGACGCGAAACACCTGCCCGTCACACCCTGCAGAGAAGAGAGAGACAGACCAGGCCCGAACCAGGACCAGCAGACACACGCATCAAATATTTGTCTTCTTCCCTCGTAACATCGGGATCAATGAAAGCCCGTGTGGTCTCAGACTCAATGTCCAAAATTTGAGCAACATTGTTTTGATTGGATTTGCATTGGGCTTGTTGTAGATGTTGCTCAAAGTTTTGTAGTGCCTAGCCTGTATCTTCAGAAATTATAAAAAAGAGCTGTTATATTTCAAAGGAAAAAGCACAGGAAATGAAGTATTTCATTGTTAAGCAGTAACTGACCCAAATTTAAATGAATGCACTTCATTAAAGAACGTTTTTCTCATAACATTACACTTTTATGTTTTTTTTGTTTTGTTTTTTTACTTTATTGTCCTTTATTGTATTGACTAACAAAAAAGAAATCAGTTCCCAACGGCGAAGAAGACTGACGAATGATCCCAGCAGCGAGTGACTCATTAATGTAGGTCTCCATGGCCTGTCGTTCACAATGAGAAATGTTATAGAGTCGGCTAGATGGTAGAGGTGCTCCTGGAAGAAGGTCAATAGCACAGTCATACGGACGATGAGGTGGTAATGATAGGGCCTTGGATTTGCTAAAGACCTGTCTTAAATCATGGTACTCTTTAGGAACCAGAGTAAAATCAATGGAGTCTGTTTCCTCTGGTCTCCCCAGGAACTGGCGTGGAGGAACAGCTGACTGCAAACAGGAGGACAAACAGTTGGCGGACCAGGACTCAATACAAAGATTACGCCAGTTGATGTGGGGATTATGCTGCTGTAACCAGTTGAAACCAAGGACAATTGGAGACCGTTTTATGGGGAAAACAAGGAAGGAAAGGTACTCTCTGTGGTTACCTGAGATTATTAATTCCAATGGTTTGGTTTGATGAGTAATTCTGGGTAGTGCCTTACCATCCAAGGCAGAAACATGGAGTGGGCTTGGGAGGAGTTCAGTCTCAATCTGGGCATGAGAAACAAAATTCTGGTCAATTAGATTCTGTTCACACCCAGAATACACCAGGGCAGATATACTGAAATTATTTTGGTTGACCAGGACGCTAGCTGGGAGAGAAAGGCGTGGGGTGTAATGGGAGTGAAGGTGGTCCGACGGTCTCCCCACTACAGCCGGCGGACCCATTCTTTTGGCCAGGTAGGACAGGAGGCAAGGAAGTGATCTGAAGAACCACAATAAAGGAATTGATTCAGGTCTCTGCGTCGCTGTCGTTCCTCTGGGGTTAAACGGGTACGACCGATCTGCATGGGTTCAGGTATAGGGAGTGATTGACTGGGAACCTTCTGAATAGGACTTGGTGATGAACAGAATTGGATGGGTCTCACTGCAGATCTCTCAATCCTGGACCTCTTTCTTTCTCTCATTCGATTATCTAGTCTCTGAGCTAAGGATATCAATTCATTTAAGGTTTCAGGTTCATCAAGGGGTGCAAGCTTGTCCTTTAAGGACTCATCTAGAACTTGAAAAAAGGCTGCCTTTAACGCACATGAGCCCCAGCCTGAAGCAGCTGTCACCGTGTCCGAAATTCAATAGAGAATTCTGAGACAGGTCTATTCTGTTGTCTCAGTGACCATAAACGGCGTGAGGCACCTGTTTGGTCCATGTCAGAAGAAAATGTCTGTTTAAATTCTTCAATAAATTCTTCAAAATCGCACCCAAAATGGGAATAATTGGTGAAATGGGCTTCAGCCCATTTTAATGCCTTGCCCGTGAGAAGGCCAATAATGAATGAAATCTTTGCATCATCATGAGGAAATGAGTGAGGGGAACAGTTAAATGCCAAAGAACATTGGAGGAGAAATCCACCACAAGTACCAACCTCACCAGAGAATTTCTCTGGGTTGGGAGCGCTTACATCTCGGGAATGTAGAGTCTGCTGTGAGACCGCCGGGCTGGCTGCACCTTCTGGAGGGGAAGTATTTGCTCTGGCAAGGACTTCTTGTAATAGTTTAGTCATCTAATCAAGTTGTGTTTTGTTGATGACCTAGGAGAGTTTGGAGAGTTGATTCATGAGACTGAAGTTGTTGTTGTTGATCTGAGAGAGCTCTCCTGAGTGTGTCTGCTGGGTCAGACTGGCCAGAGTGTTCTGTCATGGTTTTGGGTAGGCTTTTGGCCCACATGCAGAACACACTCAGGAGGCTGGGAAATGTTTAAGATGTTTATTTTCAAAACAAATAATAACTGGAGGTTGGAGGTCCCGGGCTGGGGTCTGATTCTTCAGCTGTGTAGCAGAGGATGACAAGGCAGTTAGAGGTGGAATGGATTAAGGGAATTTTCAAATGAAAAGGTTTGCTTACTGAAGGAGATGAGTGGAATCGCCAGGGAGGAATGAGTGGAGTCTGAGGAGTGGCAGTGGTGAACGATTAGGTTCCCGTTCTCCAGAGGTGGAACAGGTGGAGGGTGAGCAGAGTTCGACCAGGGCATGGAACTCAGGAGGAGGCCAGGAGGAAGCCGGCAGGAAACACAGCAGGGAGTGTCCTTGTTGATTTGAGTTTGGTTGAGAGTGAACCGGGGAGCTTCTGGAGACGGAATCCAGAACACAAAAGCTACCTGAGAAGGAGTACAAGAGATGGTAAGGCAAATCTTCTTGGTACAATTGCAAGAGGCTAGAGGCATACCACATGAAGGTTAACACTCTGGCGTCAAAGTGCTGGCATCAAGCTCCTTTTAAGCCTCCTGCATGATGAGGTAACGAGCTGCACCTGTCAGGTCTCAGTCACCCTGCTCTCTGAGGCCACCTGTGGAGACTGAAGGAAGCAGCAGCCAAAAGCAGAGGGAGAAAACCCCAGACTCCAACACACAGATAAAGTGGCATACGTTCCTCTCACATGTGATCATTGGACTTCTGCTAGTGTAAACACGTGAGTTATGTTATGTTCATGTTCTCTTATTTTGAAACGGGCTAAACTTCCAAAGTGTCATGGTAATGATCCTTTTGAATCTTGTTTAGCGATGGTTGCTGAGAGCTCTGAATGAGTCTGATGAGTTCCCTACTTCAAATATGTTCTGCCTCTCTCTTTGTCCTGGTGCATTAACTTGAGCTCCTATAGCTTGCATATTACACTAGCAATGTGTCATAGCTTACTTGATGACAATGGGTGTCTGCAATCAGTCACTTATTCTTGTTCTGCATGAATCAGTATGTGTTTCGATCACGCTGTCACTGAGTCAAGATTTGTAAACCTACTGGACACACCTACTACTGCCACAGAGGAGTGATTCACCAACTACTAATATGCTGCTTTGTTCATGCTCTGAATGAATCAGCCCTGATTTGTTTTAGTCTGAATGTACATGACTCCAAAAACATGACTGTTAGGTTAATTGGCTTCTCCAAATTGTCCTTAGGTGTGAATGGTTGTTTGTCCTGTTTGTCTCTCTGTGTTGCCCTGCGACAGACTGGCGACCTGTCCAGGGTGTACCCCGCCTCTCGCCCAGTGAACGCTGGAGATAGGCACCAGCAACCCCCGCGACCCCATGAGGGATTAAGCAGTTTGGAAAATGGATGGACGGATGGATGGTACATGACTCAGCCTGTGAAGCCTGTGTAATGGAGTGAATGGTCCTAATTCGTGCAGTACACAAATCGTACTAAAAGTGGTGCTACACCTGAGGACTGAGATATGACCTGATTTGGGATAGATAATGCAGTGATTTATGTAATGGATTTTTTGTCTGACATAATCTGGAATTATATATTTTTCAGAAGGGATCATTTTGTACTCAAAATTTGCATTTAGAGAAGTATTTCATTTTCCTTTTTCCAATGAGCAATGCATCACACATTGTCTGAAAACTCCGGTGTGGACATCCGGCCGGATCGGTGATTTGAAATATGGCAGCACCCTGTTACTGGCAGCAGAAGGACCCCAACTCTGGCATGGAAGTATCGTGCTTCAATGACGGTGCCAGTGAATGAAGAGACATATTTTCCCCTTTTTCTATCTGAGCTAACTGACTTCCGGTTGCTAGAACTTAAAAATAAGGTAAGGAGAGAGCCTGAAAAGTCCATCTGATCTTTGTTACCTGTTTTAACTGTAACGGGACAAAATAGACAGTCACTGTTCTTCAAATATCTGACTTAGTGTCACTAAAGCCATGCTTATTGTCTATTTTAAATGTAAAGGAACATAAAATCCAGTTTAAGCTCTATGAAAAGCACACTAAATGTGACCTAAGCCATGCTGTTTGCCTAATATAATTGTAAGGAACCAGAAACATAGTTGCATTAACTAAATGATTCAGTGAACAAATCTTTTCTACAAATCATTTTAATGTACTGTTCGTAGAGATTCAGTATACTCAGAAGAACAACTGTTCCCATCACTATCTGCTGATTATACACAATCTGTATAATCTGATTTAATTTGGCTTTGGAAAGTACCTTGAGATGACATGTTTCATGAATTGGCACTATATAAATAAAATTGAAATTAATTGAATTTAGAGAAGGAGAGAGGGGAAGACTTAGAGACGGAGAAGCTGATGGAAGGATAGGGAAGAAGCCATATTGAGGCTAAAGCTAGGCTAGGCTAAAGCTAGGTTAACAACCTTTCACCACGTCAAGAAAAGCTGACCGTGTGACACATGACGAGTTCCCAAACGTGAAGTGCAGCAACAGAAAATGCGTTTTAAATGTGCTTATGTGTTATAAACAGAGAGGTCACAGCAAAGCGATTTCCTTCGAAAGACCCAGCCTACACAGCGTTAGGAGGACCCAGCCATCGGAGGATGCTCCGGAGTATCCTCAGCCGTTGGTAAATGGGACAGTCTAGCCTTTGGAGCACTTCCTGGTTGTGACACGACGTCATCACGTCTACCCCACGCCCGGGAAAAACAGCGCCAGACGAAAAAAAAATGGATATGGAAATTTTTATTTTTTATTTACTTGTTATTGGAGGAGGAGAGTCTGTTTAGACGGCTTCGGTGGCAGTAAAACCGGCAACAAATTTTTCTCAGGCTGGGAGAGCGCAGTGGAGAGGTAACATTTACCTGCTATTATTTTCACCCAGGGGCTAATGATCATAATATACCAGTTATTAAACAAACACTTGTCAGCAGAGATTGACGAATATGTTTAAATATAAAATTTTATATTTATTTGTAAGACTTGATATAAGCTTATGTTTGTAACTTTAGTAATTTGAATTGAATAGTTAAATGTGTACAAACCCTGTAAATAACTGACTTAAATCACTACTTTTACTATCACTAAAAAAGCACGCAAAGCACCTCGGGAAATCTTATGGCAGGCGAGGCCACTAAAGATGGTAGCGGTGCATCCTCAGAATTCGGGGAAAAGGAGGACGCATTCGAAGGCTGCATTTTAAGCATCCTCAGAATTTTTGCCAAATTGGACAGCCTCTGCGCATCGTTGTGACGTCACTGGCCTTAAAATGCGTCCTTCGAAGGACGCAGCCTGCAAATTGAGACACAGCTTTAGAGTAATGTACACCATTAATAAAAACAGAATTGGTCAAAACTACACCAAAGAGGCTAAAAACACTCATCAAAAGGTTAAATAAAGTCGTTAGCCATACACAATCCATAACGAAAACATGAAAGACATTCTCTGGCAAACTGCAAAAAGGACACTCATTCAAAACCCTGGGATTAAGGACTGATAAAAAGCAGTTTGATGCAATGGCTCCATGAAGGATCCTCCACTGAAGATCGCCAGTCCATTTTCTTATCGGAGGCTTATAGAGAGTCCTCCCCTGGGGTTTCTGTCCTCCCACACACTCACAGCTCTGCCTTGCAGAATTCTCTTGTTAAGAATCTTAAATATCTGATACAGCACTTCTGGGCCTGTGCTGCACAGGTCCATCTTTTAATTCACATTTTGTAGCAGAGGACCACTGTCTTCTTTAAAGTCAGGATCCAGATGGACGTCCAGTAATGGGTCTGCAGGGTCATGCAGGTTATCTCCTGTGAAAAACAGCTGCAAGAGATGCTTCTCTCCAGCTGTCATCCTCTCTTTCACCAGGTCCAAGTATTGCAGCACCGACCTGAATGACCAGACCCTGAGCAGCAAACCTTCTTCTTAAACGTTGTCAAAATCCCAGTCTGGCCACCTCCACTAGCTGCCTTACGGTCACTGTCCTAGCGCGTCTGACATATCTGGCACCATGCTGCCACAGACGTCCTGTCTTGCTCCACAAACCAAAGGCTCTTCTAAAAACCAATGCAAAGTAAACATTTTAAACCTTTTTAGCTTAAAAAGAGCACAGGAAAGCTTAAAAAGAGCACAGGAAAAAAACACCCTGATAAAACTGAAACAACCCTATTAACTTTAAAAAGCTAAAACTGGTTAGAAGCAGAGCAGCCCTGATTTATTTACGCATCTGAGAATACAACTGGCCCTGCCAGGTACTTTTTGAGGAACTGCATGTGGAAAGTAGCTGTTCTACTTGCCAGGTGGACAAGGTTGTTGATGCAATTACACACTGTTTAAAGTTATTTAATGTTTATTAAATAACCCTCTGTCTGTTAAGTATTGTCTGGTGATGATCAGATCTTAAGCTGATATCAAGACAATGGTTGAAAGGGATGAATTCTGTAATATTCTGAGTTCTGTTCTGGTTCATGTTTGTTATTTGATTAGTTGTTTCAGTTTCTGGTTATGGATTCTTTCGGTTTGGTTTTGATAGTAGCTTATGTACTGTTTAGGTTACCTGTTTTACCTTGTCACATTATCAGTCTAAGTTTTGTTATCAGCTCAGTTTTGCTCACCTTCATCTTCTGTCAGCTCACTCGCTCTGATCGTTTCCACCTGCTTGTATTGTAATTAGCTTCACTTGGTTTCACCTGCTCTCTCCACTATATAGTCCTCCCTCAGTGTTCAGTTCCCTGCCAGATCATTTTTGAGCATTTGGTGAGTTTCTGTCCAGCATCTTGTTTGTAAGCCTGTAGACTTAACCCAATTGCCCTTTTTGTGTTTTCTGAGCCAGCCTGTGTTCCTGTCTGATTTTTCCTGTCCCGGTTTTTTGAATGCTTTCCTTTGTTGACAAACCTTAGTCTGTGTTTAGAGCCTTTGGATCCACCCAAGGTTTGTCCAAGTCTGCCATAGCCCCTGTTTGTGATTCCTGCCTGTTTTTTGGATTGCCTTCTCGTGTACCGACTTTTGGATTCCCTGTATGACCTTTGAGACTGCCTGTTCCTGTTCTAGTAATAGTAATAGTAATAGTAATATCATCTTTATTGTAATTGAAACACACATTACAAACATACATTACAACGAAATTTGTTCTCTGCTTTTAACCTGTTTTGAGACCCAATGAACTGGAGACTTCCAAAACATCCCAAATCAAGCAGATGATCTACTATGGAGACCTGTCCAGGGTGTACCCCGCCTCTCACCCATTGATAGCTGAAGATAGGCACCAGCACCCCTTGTGACCCCATGAGGGCTGAGCATGTAGGAAAATGGATGGATGGATGGATGGATCTACTATGGAACTGCTAGGGATGCAACAGGTCTCGTCCCGGTGGATGACCTGTTTCATTGCTTCTCTCATCCTGTTTGCCAGGGAATTTTTTTTAATCCATGCAGAGAAGAGACACAGGGTGCCAGTTGTTTATGTCCTGCAAATGACGCCGTTTTGGCAGGAGGGTGATGACCGTCCAGTGGGAAGACAGCGGGTGCGAATCAGTGATCAGGCTTTCATTAAAAACATCTAGCAGTTTCCCTGCTAAGATGTCCCAGTAGGCTTTGTAAAATTATACAGTGAGCTCATCGATACCTGGGGCCTTCTGGCCCTGCATACTCTGGAGTGCTGTGTGGAGCTCCTGCACCCCCAAGGGGCGCTCTAGCTGGGTGTTTGTCCCCTCAGTGACCTGGGGTGGTCAACTACAGAACTCCCCGAGCAGCTCACCCTTCCTCTTATACTCACTACGGAATAGCGAGGAGTAAAATTCCACCACCCTCTTCCTGATCTGTCTTGGCTCGATTAGCTACTGACCCTTGTCTGACAGCAGAGAGTGGATCAGTTTCCTGTAAATAAAAATATTATTCTGAATTCACTTTGGCCTCACGCCACTTGGACATGTGAGCATGGGCCGCTGATTGAAAGGCCAAATGCTCCGTAGATACTGTGTGGGATGATACTTGTCTAGGATAGACTGTCTTTGTTTTTCTCATACCAAGGCCACTGTGTAGTATTAGGGAGAGCCGAAAGCGAGACAGGCAGAGACAGGGCAGACGCAGACTGCAGCGGGACCGTGGGGTGCGATTACTGATCTCTGCTCTGTTTCTCAATAAAAGTGCTGGAACTTCATCACCGCCGTCTCTTCATTAAGTAAAGATGGAAATTAAATTATTATTGTTTAGAATTCCCATAACATTTGGCGTCACAAACAGAATCTCTGACCGACGAGCGGGGGAGTCGAAGGACAGGAGCAGCTTTGGCATGCCCGGAGAAGTTTTCCGGCCTCTAGTACCCGAACGTTGAAGGGACGTGGAGGAACTCCTGGTCTCGGATCGTCGGCGTGAAGATCCAAACCTTTCTTTCATGAAATGGTAAGGGGATTATTTTCCAGCGCAAAAAAATGCAATTGCTCAAAAATGCTTGCATTTTTAAAATTTTAAAGCCCATTTAGAATATTGCAAGAAATTTCAAAATAAAACTGTAAACTAAAAAAGTAGTAATAAATAAAAGCCAGTAGAAATAATGAATTATATTTAATCCTTAAGGTTTAATGGTTCAGAACGTGGACCCAGTATTCAGCCAGACAAAATAGAGTGCCGACAGAAGATATTTATTTTGGAACAGGAACCAAAACAACTGAGGCAGTCAGATCACAAAAAGGGGAAAACAATAGTGATGTTACGTGATGTGCCGAGGCTTCGAGGCGTGTGTCGAGTAATGGAGGGGGCGTTTCCGTGAAGCGCGTATCGAGGCTTGCTTCATTTAGGGGAGGAGCCGAAAACGATGACGTCCGAAGCCTCGCTGGCCGGCTGTACCACGTGACTGCTTCGGGAAGTGGCTCAGATGTTGGCGCGGCTTCGACAGCTTTTAGAAAGCCCACAGGCTCCATTCAAAATGTGTGTTGTTGTAGGCGAGTTGCGGTCAGTTGAGAGAGTGGATAGAGTTTTGATAGTTTGGATAGCAGAGTTTGGATAGTGGTTATTTAGTTTGAGACAGTTAGTTTGGTGTTTGGAGAGTTTAGGAGAGAGATAGATAGATAGGAGATCAGTGCTCTCAACTATCACACATTGACCGTCACTGACTTCACACAGTCACACGCAAACATGCATTTTTCACGCATAAAAATCCCAACGCCCATCTGGGCAGCGGACGACAAAACTCCGCCTTCTGCTGAGATGTTTCAGCTTCTTTCACAGCTTGTGGCCATCATTCCTGCTGCAGTTCATGTTAACAGAGCAGCAGGAGGAGCGATCAGAGTTATGAATAATTTTAGTCTTAACCAGCGGTTGAAAGTGTGCCGGTAAAGTCCTGTACTACGTACGCAGGAGGGGAGGGGGCGGGGGAAGAGAGATGCTGCCAGATATTGCCTTCATTCAGAACCAGTTATGGCTGCACTCTGGATCATAAAACAGTTCTGCTCACCAGATGCAGTTTAAAACGCTACGTCTGGTTATAAGTTGTTTTTATTAATTCTGCATTTTTTAACTACATGCACCGTATTTCTGTGCCTCGGCGCTTCGATGCGCTTCTGCCGTGCGCTTTTTTCAGGTGCGCAAAATTACGTTACTTGTAATTTGGGTGCGCGCTTTCATTTTAAAGAACTTGTAACATCAGGAGGCTGATCTCAGACCGGTCAGCTCCTATGATCACTGTATAGGAGCCCTTTACAGTTTTTATTTATGCATTTTCACCCTGTTTATCCCTCACACGCAGCGCACCATCGGGTAAAATCCTCCCACCTCACCGCCCAGAGCGCACTGAGAGAGCAATAGAGATTTGTCTGGTCGACTGAGATGAGAAACCTGTTGCTGTGAAAGGTGATATAGGTTATAAACTGTTACTGTCTAGAATTGCATTGAGCTGAAAAGAGAGGAGACATCAGCAGCTGGATCGTGCGTAAAGACGCAGCGGGAACCTCTGTGTGCTTCAGTGTTGCTGCTGAGGGTAAACTGTGGGACCGTATAGTACTGGGCTAATCATCGGTTACAGTACCCCAATCTGTACATACTTGCACTTATTTATTTATGCACCCCGGCATCATCTGTGCCATGTGAGCGTGTCTTTTCAAAGGTTGGAGAAGTAGTATCAAAAAAGAGAAATCATTTGAAACCAAAAACTGTGGAGAAATTGTTGTTTCTTAATAAAAATGCATGAAATTATCCAAGTTACACAAGCATTAGCCTATTCACTACCCCCTGCCTAGTTCCACAAGCACTTTCATTGTCCTCTGCCTGATTAAGCCCATGCCATTTTTCTAGAGTCACAGAAAAACATTATTACACAACATGCCATATCATGTCACTACTATTTTGGGAATAATTACACACAGAGAATACATTCAAACAATATTTTATTGTACACATGTGTTTACAAAATTTATGTAGACAAATTATTTCGTCCTACACCTTCTGTGAAGTCATTCCCAAGAGCCATAATAGACAAAAATGATATGCATCACACGTGTTAAGATACAGCTGGCTGTGATTATACAACTTGCCAGTAGTTGGTGCTGTGTGCACATGAACCGTCAAGAAATGAACCTTTTCTCGAACCAGTTGGCTGAGTGGTTCAATGCCTCATGAGGCTTCATCTCGCCATCACTAGAAAACAATAAACCAATCCAAAAATCAGTCCAGGGTCAAAAAGCAGAAAAATCAAAATATCAAGAGTGTCCAAACCAGAATCCAAAAGCAGCATCCAAGAACAGGTCTAAGGTTGGCAACAAATAAACTAAGCAGGAGGACTGGGAACAGATGAGCGCTACTAGACAGGAACAGAATCAGATCAGGTAAACAGGAATTAAGTAGCAGAATGGCTCAGAATGCTGGAACAAAATAAAAATGATCAACAGTTAACTATAGATGCTGGATCAGACTCACCAAACAACAAGAGCTGACGAACTGGCACTGATGACTGACTGAACAGGAATTATATAGAGCTGAGACCAGGTGAATCCAGTAAAAGGTAATTGCAGGAGGGGTGGAGCAGAGCAGGTGTGTAAAGAGAACAATCAACCCAGCCATCAGTGCCGAGTTCCCAACAGAAAACAGAAGCAAGCTAGAAACCAAAACAATAACAGAAAAACATGGCAGACAGCAAATAAAACTTATCACAAACACAAAATACCAAATAACCCCAGAGCCCACACTATGGTCCAAAACAAACTAAGACATTTAAGTGAGCTGGCAGGTAAACCAAACTGAACTAAAAGCTTTCAGAACCCTGACTGATAACATAAAACAACACAATCAAACCATAATAAAAACTCAAATCATTACATAAGGCAAATAAAACAAGACTCGCAATACAGAACAGCGACAAAGGTTTAAACATTAAATTAAAATTTAATTAAAATAAATTTTCAGCTGAAATACGGGCTTTCCCGCTGGGAGGAGGAGGGGCAGAACGATTTTGACCTGGGAAACAGAAGACTGAGCTGAGCAATTTGCAGATGGTCAATGGAAGTCCTCTAGTTAAGGTTGGACAGAGGCTGCTCACTAGTGTAGTGGGTGAAAGCACAGGCATGCTGAAGTGCCTGACTTTTATTCAGACGTGAATAGATTTTAGAAGAGATCTCGCTCGTTATATCTAAACGACCATTAGGTGTGAAGCCTTTCATTTAGTTGGTCGACCTCGCGGAGGACAAATAAAAAAAACAAAGTCTGGAGGCAGAGTAGTCAGTATAATGGGTCAAAAGGCAGAGTTCCCAGGGCCAAGCCTTGCCCCAGGGTGAGACTTTCGATTTCATGCTGAAAAAGTAGGGGCCCAAAAGCATGACATGCATAAATGTTTGGATTAAACATGCAGATTTCCCACATAGGGGTTAATTCATTATTGCATTACTGCTACTAAATAATAAAAATAAATAAAAAAGGGAAAATTTTATAAAATGAATAAAAACAGAAACAGAACTAAAAGGGCGTTGCACCGGGAAGCGTTTACATGGGGACCGACTAGGGGCACTTCTGTTATGGATCAAAGTGTTCTGAACTGCTAATAGTGACGTATAACTGTTGGAGTCTGGGGTTTTCTCCCTCTGCTTTTGGCTGCTGCTTCCTTCAGTCTCCACAGGTGGCCTCAGAGAGCAGGGTGACTGAGGCCTGACAGGTGCAGCTCGTTACCTCATCATGCAGGAGGCTTAAAAGGAGCTTGATGCCAGCACTTCGACGCCAGAGTGTTAACCTTCATGTGGTATGCCTCTAGCCTGTTAGCCTCTTGCAATTGTACCAAGAAGATTTGCCTTACCATCTCTTGTACTCCTTCTCAGGTAGCTTTTGTGTTCTGGATTCCGTCTCCAGAAGCTCCCCGGTTCACTCTCAACCAAACTCAAATCAACAAGGACACTCCCTGTTGTGTTTCCTGCCGGCTTCCTCCTGAATTTCATGCCCTGGTCGAACCCTGCTCACCCTCCACCTGTTCCACCTCTGGAGAACGGGAACCTAATCGTTCACCACTGCCACTCCTCAGACTCCACTCATTCCTCCTTGGCGATTCCACTCATCTCCTTCAGTAAGCAAACCTTTTCATTTGAAAATTCCCTTAATCCATTCCACCTCTAACTGCCTTGTCATCCTCTGCTACACAGCTGAAGAATCAGACCCCAGCCCGGGACCTCCAACCTCCAGTTATTATTTGTTTTGAAAATAAACATCTTAAACATTTCCCAGCCTCTTGAGTGTGTTCTGCATGTGGGCCAAAAGCCTACCCAAAACCATGACAGAACACTCTGGCCAGTCTGACCCAGCAGACAAAATCAGGAGAGCTCTCTCAGATCAACAACAACAACTTCAGTCTCAAGAATCAACTCTCCAAACTCTCCTAGGTCATCAACAAAACACAACTCAACAACTCGATTAGATGACTAAACTATAACAAGAAGTCCTTGCCAGAGCAGAAGGTGCAGCCAGCCCGGCAGTCTCACAGCAGACTCTACATTCCCGAGATGTAAGCGCTCCCAACCCAGAGAAATTCTCTGGTGAGGTTGGTACTTGTGGTGGATTTCTCCTCCAATGTTCTTTGGCATTTAACTGTTCCCCTCACTCATTTCCTCATGATGATGCGAAGATTTCATTCATTATTGGCCTTCTCACGGGCAAGGCATTAAAATGGGCTGAAGCCCATTTCACCAATTATTCCCATTTTGGGTGCGATTTTGAAGAATTTATTGAAGAATTTAAACAGACATTTTCTTCTGACATGGACCAAACAGGTGCCTCACGCCGTTTATGGTCACTGAGACAACAGAATAGACCTATCTCAGAATTCTCTATTGAATTTCGCATGCTGGCAGCTACTTCAGGCTGGGGCTCATGTGCGTTAAAGGCAGCCTTTTTTCAAGTTCTAGATGAGTCCTTAAAGGACAAGCTTGCCCCCCTTGATGAACCTGAAACCTTAAATGAATTGATATCCTTAGCTCAGAGACTAGATAATCGAATGAGAGAAAGAAAGAGGTCCAGGATTGAGAGATCTGCAGTGAGACCCATCCAATTCTGTTCATCACCAAGTCCTATTCAGAAGGTTCCCAGTCAATCACTCCCTATACCTGAACCCATGCAGATCGGTTGTACCCGTTTAACCCCGGAGGAACGACAGCGACGCAGAGACCTGAATCAATTCCTTTATTGTGGTTCTTCAGATCACTTCTTTGCCTCCTGTCCTACCCGGCCAAAAGAATGGGTCCGCCGGCTGTAGTGGGGAGACCGTCGGACCACCTTCACTCCCATTACACCCCACGCCTTTCTCTCCCAGCTAGCGTCCTGGTCAACCAAAATAATTTCAGTATATCTGCCCTAGTTGATTCTGGGTGTGAACAGAATCTAATTGACCAGAATTTTGTTTCTCATGCCCAGATTGTGACTGAACTCCTCCCAAGCCCACTCCATGTTTCTGCCTTGGATGGTAAGGCACTACCCAGAATTACTCATCAAACCAAACCATTGGAATTAATAATCTCAGGTAACCACAGAGAGTACCTTTCCTTCCTTGTTTTCCCCATAAAACAGTCTCCAATTGTCCTTGGTTTCAACTGGTTACAGCAGCATAATCCCCACATCAACTGGCGTAATCTTTGTATTGAGTCCTGGTCCGCCAACTGTTTGTCCTCCTGTTTGCAGTGAGCTGTTCCTCCACGCCAGTTCCCGGGGAGACCAGAGGAAACAGACTCCATTGATTTTACTCTGGTTCCTAAAGAGTACCATGATTTAAGACAGGTCTTTAGCAAATCCAAGGCCCTTCATTACCACCTCATTGTCCGTATGACTGTGCTATTGACCTTCTTCCAGGAGCACCTCTACCATCTAGCCGACTCTATAACATTTCTCATTGTGAACGACAGGCCATGGAGACCTACATTAATGAGTCACTCGCTGCTGGGATCATTCGTCAGTCTTCTTCGCCTTTGGGAGCTGGTTTCTTTTTTGTTAGTAAGAAAGATGGGACCCTTCGCCCTTGTATTGATTACCGTGGTCTGAACCTTATTACAGTCAAGAATAAGTATCCTCTGCTTCTCATTTCATCTGCTTTCGAACCCATCCAAGAATCAACTGTCTTTACCAAACTTGATCTCAGAAACGCCTACCATCTGGTTAGAATTCGCCAGGGGGATGAGTGGAAGACGGCCTTCAAGACTCCGCTGGGCCACTTTGAATATCTGGTCATGCCCTTCGGTCTTTGCAATGCCCGTGCAGTTTTTCAAGCACTGGTAAACGATGTCCTCCGAGATTTCCTGAACGTCTTTGTCTCCGTTTACCTTGATGATATCCTTATATTCTCCAAGAACCTCTCTGAACACCGCCATCATGTCCGCCTGGTCCTCCAACGTCTCCTGAAAAAGAAACTATACGTCAAAGCCGAGAAATGTGAATTTCATAAACCGTCCGTCACCTTCCTTGGACTCATCCTTGAGGGTGGGCAGGTTCGATCAGACCCCGTCAAGATCAAAGCAATCCTGGACTGGCCTGTTCCTGAAAACCGTAAGCAGCTTCAACGCTTCCTTGGATTCGCCAACTTTTGCCGTCGCTTTATCCGCAACTATAGTCAGACAGCCGCACCTCTCACCGCCCTCACTTCAACTAAAGTCAACTTTACCTGGAATCAAGAAGCCAACTCTGCCTTCCTCACCTTGAAATAGAAGTTCTCACAAGCTACTGTTCTCATCCATCCTGACCTCCAGAAACAATTTATCCTTGAGGTAGATGCCTCGGACACCGGTGTTGGAGCTGTCCTGTCTCAACTTTCAGAAGCTGATGGGAGACTCCACCCCTGTGCCTTTTTCTCCCGCCGTTTATCTCCCACAGAAAGAAATTATGATGTTGGTGACCATGAGCTTCTAGCCATTAAGATGGCTTTAGAAGAGTGGCGTCATTGGCTAGAGGGCACAGAACAACCAGTACTGGTCTGGACAGATCACAAGAACCTATCCTACCTACAGAATGCCAAATGATTAAATTCTCGACAGTCCCGCTGGTCTCTATTTTTCTCCAGGTTCAATTTGTCCATTTCCTATCGTCCCAGCTCCAAAAACACCAAACCTGACGCTTTGTCTCGCCAGTTTTCACTCCATGACACTGACAAAGAACCCGCTCCCATTCTCCCTCCTAGCTGTACCATTGGATCTCTTACCTGGGACATTGAAGAACGTGTCTCCCAAGCCCTACAGAACGAACCTGACCCTGGTACCGGCCCACCAAATAAGTCTTATGTTCCGTTATCTGTCCGTTCCCGGCTCATTCATTGGTTCCACTCTGCCAAATTCTCCGCCCATCCTGGCATTAGCCGAACCATAGCGCTCATCTCAAGACGCTTCTGGTGGTCCTCACTCCACAAGGAATAAGAGAATATGTCCTTGCATGCCCCATCTGCGCCCGCAATAAATCCACCCATAGACCCCCAGCTGGGTTACTACAACCCCTGTCCATACCAAAGCGTCCCTGGTCCCACATAGCCCTGGACTTCGTCACTGGCCTCCCCGTTTCTCAAGGTATGACCACAATTCTCACAATCATTGACCGTTTCTCCAAAGCTTGCCACCTTCTACCCCTCAGGAAACTACCATCTGCCTTTCAAACTGCTCAACTTCTGGTGAAGCACGTTTTCCGTCTCCATGGTATCCCTCAGGACATCCTGTCAGGCCGTGGACCACAATTCATCTCTCAGGTTTGGAGACAGTTCTGTTCAGCCCTAGATGTTAAAGTCTCGCTAACATCTGGTTTTCATCCTCAGTCTAACGGTCAGTCAGAACGTATGAATCAGGAACTGGAATCCACTCTCAGATGCCTTACCTCCACCAACCCATCAGATTGGAATAAGTTTCTGCCATGGGTTGAGTATGCTCACAATTCACACATCTCCGCTGCCACAGGTCTCTCCCCTTTTGAAGTTTCTCTAGGCTATCAACCACCACTGTTTACCTCTGAAAAAGTGATTTCAGTCACTTCAGTCCACCATCACATTCGACGCTGTAAGCACATCTGGTCTAACACCATCAAAGCCCTTCAACGAACCACTGAACAGAATCGCCACTATGCAGACAGGAGACGTACGCCAGCTCCTCAGTACTCTCCTGGCCAGAGAGTCTGGCTCTCTTCCCGCGACATTCCCCTCAAGTCCATCTCAAAGAAACTCGCCCCTCGTTACATTGGTCCCTATGAAATTGAAGCCCTGGTCAGTCCAACAGCCTTCCGCCTTCGTCTGCCTCCTAGTCTCTATGTTCACCCAACATTCCATGTATCCCAGATCAAGCCCGTCCAGACCAGTGCCTTGTGCCCTCCGGCCGAACCCCCACCTCCCGCCCGGGACTTCAAGGGCCACCCAGTCTACTCGGTCCGACGGATCGTGGACTCCCGTCGACAAGGTCGTGGTTGGCAGTACCTCGTCGACTGGGAGGGCTACGGTCGTTCCTTCATCTGTGACCCTACACTTATCTCCGATTACCGCTCCTCTCTTCCCTCTACATCTTCTGAGCCACCAGGAGGCGGCCATTGGGGGGGGGGGGGTGATGTTGGAGTCTGGGGTTTTCTCCCTCTGCTTTTGGCTGCTGCTTCCTTCAGTCTCCACAGGTGGCCTCAGAGAGCAGGGTGACTGAGGCCTGACAGGTGCAGCTCGTTACCTCATCATGCAGGAGGCTTAAAAGGAGCTTGATGCCAGCACTTCGACGCCAGAGTGTTAACCTTCATGTGGTATGCCTCTAGCCTGTTAGCCTCTTGCAATTGTACCAAGAAGATTTGCCTTACCATCTCTTGTACTCCTTCTCAGGTAGCTTTTGTGTTCTGGATTCCGTCTCCAGAAGCTCCCCGGTTCACTCTCAACCAAACTCAAATCAACAAGGACACTCCCTGCTGTGTTTCCTGCCGGCTTCCTCCTGGCCTCCTCCTGAGTTCCATGCACTGGTCGAACCCTGCTCACCCTCCACCTGTTCCACCTCTGGAGAACGGGAACCTAATCGTTCACCACTGCCACTCCTCAGACTCCACTCAATCCTCCCTGGCGATTCCACTCATCTCCTTCAGTAAGCAAACCTTTTCATTTGAAAATTCCCTTAATCCATTCCACCTCTAACTGCCTTGTCATCCTCTGCTACACAGCTGAAGAATCAGACCCCAGCCCGGGACTTCCAACCTCCAGTTATTATTTGTTTTGAAAATAAACATCTTAAACATTTCCCAGCCTCCTGAGTGTGTTCTGCATGTGGGCCAAAAGCCTACCCAAAACCACGACACTGTGACTGTCCTGAATGCTTAAAAAAAAAAGATGTAACCCTGGTTCATTGCCTGTTTGTCTGTTTTTGCTTTCATTTTGTGTAATTGAATTGTAATGTGAACCGTAGTAGCCAGATAAATTTTGCCATGGTAACATGCAGTGACAAATAAAAAATATTCTATTCTCTAACGAGCTTTGCTTTGGTGCTTTCTGATTTTTGTACAGGGTCTCTATTTTGGACATTATGGCTTGCTTTGCAGCTAAATTATGAGCAGAGTGTTCTTGTTTTCATTGCATGTATCAACTTCTACATTAGTTTATTATGAAAATTATTAATTTAATACCAAGATGTTAGTTGAGAAATTAACCATTATTCATTAATTTCTGGATTTTGTGGTGTATATTCTTTTTATTATTATTGACACGTATTTGGCCTCAGCTTTGGTCTTGGTAGGGTTGGTTTTGAACTTGGCCTTGGAAGATCTAGTCTTGGTCTTGGTTTCAGAAGAACCAGTCTAAACCACCCCCTGTTTAAAATTTATACCAAAGTGAGGGCCTCTGTCAGTCAAGATGAACTTAGAGTTGAAGAAACCTGCTCCACTTTCCAATGAAAGGAGTCAGTGTATGTGGTTAAGGCATCTGACTGGATGCCTCCTGGACATCTCCTATCTGGATGGGTTCTAGGCCACTAATTGCACATAGAAGACCATTTTATTCTATAGACACGCAAATTTTTTTTCTTTTAATATACAAAACTGAATTGCAAATACCAATGGGCAAGTGCTGCGAATTAGCAGTAGCTATTGCACCATGACGCCAACATGGGACTGCTGTCATGTTCAGTTTGTCTATGTCGATGTGTGTCTGTCCCTACCAAATAAACTTTGAAATGAAATGGAAGATTATTTCCTAACATTACATAGCTTGAGCTACATTCGCAAAACCCTTTTTTCCCAAATATATGCCAATATTCTATTTTTCACAAGATCTCTTCATTTTGAAAGTGAGAAAAGGAAACCAACATCACCCATTGCAATGCAATTCTAGTTAAATGTAACAATGTCATCCTTAATTCTACTTTTCAAGCTTAAGTACAAACTGTTATTCTCAGAACATGCATAATTATATTAATTTGACTGTAAACCAAAGTGTGATTTAGAAGGCAGTTCTTTTTTAAAATGTTATTCTCAGAACATGCATAATTATATTAATTTGACCCAATTTGAAACAAACAGCCCTTATTATGTATGGTATGTACAACTTGTAGTAACTTTATTAATCCTGATTCTGCTTAGCACAGCCACAAGGTCTTTATAAACTTAGTTTTCAACATTTGCACACTTGTTCTTAAAGGCAACATGAAGTGTTTTCAAAATATTAAGAATAATGAGATGCAGACCACTGTCTGAGAGGCATCTATGTGCTCCCCTTTCTGTTGATTTACACAATTTCACAGTTCATGTGAGTCATCTAAAACCCAATTAAAACCGGTTCATGCTACATTGCTCCTCATTTCCACAGATCACAGGAACTGCCAGAAGAATTAAAAGGCAAGATCTGGTAATTACCTCCAAACCAGCCCAGAAAATTCTGATCTATTATGTGATTTCTGCCCTGGGATTATCAGGGTCTTATCAGACAGCAGCATGATTACTAAGACCAAAATCCTGGGGTGCAATATGAGGATGAAATAGCCAGTGTAAAATCTAAAATGTCAGAAAACAGAAGTGACACACTTCTGTGGTGATTCTCGATAAAATATGTTGCCTTTTTCTGTCTGCAGCACACAGATGAAAGGACAAATTTAAGGGTGGTGAAAAGGAAGTCAGGGAAAAAAGTTAAAAAGAGGATGCCAAGAATGAGTCAAAAAGCAACAGGTACTTAAAGGAGCAATAAGCATTTTTTTAAATATATTTTAGATAGAAAGACCAATATAACAGTGATGTGAAGAACTAAAGGTATCAGGATATGGGGAAGACACCATCTTTGTGTTGTTCTCCAGCTTCTGTTTTACCAAGCTGGGCCGGCTGCACGTGCATGTATGTCCATGTGATTAGCTTCCACTCAGGGCTTAGCCCCTCCCTGCCTTAAAATGCCACCGTCAGAGCAGAGCAGGAGCAAAAAGCCAGAGAGCACGTCCAGCGGATCGAAAAATTCTCTCGTTGACAGCATTGTAATGTTACTTTTGTGGTGTGTCCTATCTGGCAATGTAGCATTAAAGGTATACTATGCAACAGGGGTTGATTTTCCAGCGAGGCTCCCCCCAGAGGGCGAAAGTAAAAGTGCACTGTCGTAAAGATGCTCAGCTGTTCTGGTTTCTCCGTCAAGCCAGGCGCGGTTGTTTTGACCTTAGCAGACAGGCGAACGCAACGAAAAGTAAAAAAAACGGCAGTACAAACAATGACTAACACAGTGAAGGTATGAACATCAGGGTTTCCCGCAGCGCTATCTTGGCGAGGCAGCCGCCGTGGAGTTCACATGGAGTTCTCGACGTAAAGCAAGACCGACTCTCGCGGTCTTGCACCAGACTTCTGAGCCTGTGTGTGCGGGCCGTGAGCTCTTGCAATTGCAAGTGCGGTATTTCCCCCACAGACCATCAGGGCGGCCGAGAAAACCTTTGTTCAACCTGAAATGACTCATTTTATCATCCAAAACGGTATGGAACACATTAATTAATTGAAAAATGTTGCATAGTATGCCTTTAAGAATTGTTGGCTTAATGCCAAAGGCAGCCCAACAGATTTTTCTTTCACAAGTGGAGCCTTACTGGTTTCGCCATAGTGTGCCGCTTGATTTATATATGCAAAAAGCTTTATTAGATTTTATGCTAGGACTATTTCATGTTAAATGGATACAGAAACGGGAAGGTAGAAGAGGAAACAAATAAGAGAATCAGATGAGACACAATGCTAAAAGCGAGAAAAGGTGAAAGAAAAAGAGCAGAGGAAAGGGAGAGGCAAAATAACATCCTCTTGTCAGGGTTCAATTTTGATCTGGGTTTTATTTGCTATTTTACAGTTCTTCCTCCGTGTCTGGGTTTAGTTAGGTTCTGGCTTTTTTATTGTTGCTTTTCAGTGTCCTCCTCCCCTTTCTCACTCAGCCTTCACTTCACTCCCTTTCCAGTCAGTCACACCTGTTGGTAATTAATCAGTCAGAGTCATTTCACCTGCCAGCCTCTCTATTTAAGCCTCTCTCTGTTCTCACTGCCCTGCCGGTCCGTCATCGTACAACTCCAACTCCTTGCCTGTCTGCCTGTGTGTTCTCTGCTTGCTGCTGGAATCCTGCCACCTCTGCTTCTCTGTTACCTCAGTTTGCCTTGCATTATTCCAGTTTCGTCTGTGCTACTTTCCTGTTGTGACTCAGACCTGTTAGTATTCACCCTGCCAAGCTAATCCTGTTGTGCCTCAGATCTGCAACCAGTATTCTCCCTGCCAAGTTAGATAATGTGGTGACTCCGATCTGCTACCAGTATTCATCCTCCACTATGCCTGTCTGCTCCAGTCCTCCCGTCTTGGTTCCCGTTTTGGTTCTCATCCGCAGCGCAACACCTCTGGTTCATGGACTGTTATTTTGTTCTGTACTTGCCAGTCAGCTCCTGCATCCTTCATCTCCGCCTGGTTACAGACTCTGGTTCATCAAGTCATCATCATTCACTTTTACAATAAATTCTCTTAAGACCAGCTCTGTGTGTGCGTGCTATGTCTGGGTTCATCCAAAGACAAATCTTGACAGTACGGACCGGCCAAGGGATGAACCCCAGCACGCACAGAGTATGATGCAGGAGCTGGCAGGATCTGCTCCGCCTCAGCCCGAAATCTCCGTGGGTGCCTTCGCCTCTGGTTCTGCTCCGCCGGAAGGATCTACTCCACCTCAGCTCGTGGTCTCCGTGGATGCCATCCGCCTCTGGATCTGCTCTGCATCGACCCGGGGTCTCTGTGGGTGCCATCCGCTTCTGGTTCAGCTCCGCCAGGATCGCAGTCGGCGATGCCCCGCCTCTGGTTCGTCTCGCCAGCATCACTGTTCGCGATGTCCCGCCTCTGGTTTGTCTTGCCGGGGTCGCATCAGCGACGTCCCACCTCTGGATCTGTTCCCCGGGATCGCCTTCCGCGAAGCCCGCCTCTGACGCTGCCCAGTGTTCAAGGACGGTGCTTCCAGTCGTCGCTGCCCAGCATGTCAAAGACGTTGCTGCCCAGCACCTTCTAGTTCTTGCTTTTGTCTTTTTGTTCCTGCCTTAGTATACTAGTTTATATCTTAGTTTTGAGTTAATTTTTGTCCTTTAGTTTTGAGTTACTTAGCATTTCTTAGTTTTAGAGTTATTCAGTGGGTCTTAGATTTCTAAGTGTACTTTAGTTTCTGTCTTGTCTCTCGTTTTCTAGTACTGCTTCAGTTTTCTAGCTTTGCTTTAGTCTTATAGTTTTGTTTTTGTTCTGTATGTAATTTTCTAGTCCTGCCTTAGTTTTTCTAGTTCTGCTTTAGTCTCTTGTTCTTGTTTTAGTATTCTAGTTTGTCTTAGACCTGAAGTTCTTTTTTTTTCTTCCTGTCCTGAAATTCTTTGTCTTGGTTCTGTATTTTAGTTCTTTAGGTTCTGTTTTCTTTTCTTTTATTGGTGCTCTACAGGTTCCTGCGCGGTACGGATTCCTGCGCTTTCCTGGTGCTCTATAAGGTCCCGGCGCTCATTAAGGTCCCGGCGCTTGTAAGGTTCCTGAGCACCCTAGATATGAGCTGTGTTATGCTCCTTTGTTTTGTCTTGGTCCTGGTGTTCGTTATTCTGTCTGGTTCCCGTGTTCTTTGGTTTTGTCTGGTTCTTGCCCTCTGTAGTTTCAGTTTAGATCTGGCTTCCCCGGTTCCCCTGTTTTAGTTCTCCTGAGTCCTCCTAGTTCCTCTTTTTCCCTAGTGTTTTAGTATCCTAAGTTTGCCTCTAGTCTTCCGGTTTGCTTTAGTCTTTCAGTTTTGCTTTAGTATTCTAGTTTTTTATAGTAGCTTTCCCGTCTTTGCTTCAGCTTTCTTATTTTAGCTTTAGTTCTCAAGTTTTTACGTAGTGTATATGTTCCAGACCTAGTTTTCTTGTTTTGCTTAATTTGCTAGTTTTGCTTAGTTTTATTGTTTTACTTAGTGTTTTATTTTGATTTTCTAGTTTTTGCTTTTGTGTTGTTATCCCTGCCCTATTTTTTTTGTTTTTGCTTCATTGTTTAGTTCTTGCCTTTGTTTTCTAGTCCTGGGTTTGGTTCTTTATTTTCTGTCTTGCTCAATGGTTCCTGCGCTCTATGGGTTTGTGCGCTCTATGGGTTCCTGTGCTCTATTGGTGCCTGCACTCTATGGATTCCAGCAGCAACAGCAATCATTAGGTTCCAGTGCTCACTAGGTCCCAGCGCTCTATAGGTCCCAGCGCTAGTTTAGGTTTCTGACCCCTGGTTTTGAGCTGTTTCACGCTCCTGAGTTTTGTCTGGTACTAGCTCTCCTTAGTTTCTGTTTTTGGCTTCACCTAGTTTTCTCTGTTGTTCTGGTTCTCCTGTATCCTCCTAGTTCCTCTGTTTCCCCGGTGTTTAGATCTGCAAGAGCCCCTCGGTGCATCCGTGTCGCCGTCTGTGCCCTCTGCCGCTCCCGGTCTGTCGCTGCCCAGCGCACGCAAGCCGCCACCAGAGCCCTCCGGCGCACCCGTGTCGCTGTCTGTGCCCTCTGACGCTTCCGGCCTGTTGCTGCCCAGCGCGCCCTCTGTTCATGTTCCCTGGCATGTTAGGATGCCGTCCGTTTTTGTTCCTTGGCGTGTTAGGACACCCTCCATTCTTGTTCCCTGGCATGTTAGAATGCCCTCCGTTCCTGTTCCCTGCCATGTTAGAATGCTCTCTGGTCTTGTTCCCTGCCGTGTTAGAACGACCTCCCTTCTTGTTCTCTGGCATGTTAGGACGCCCTCCGTTCTTGTTCCCTGGTGTTTTAGATGTTCCCGTTTCCCTCACGCTCCGGCGGGTTTTTCCTCTGTACTCTGTACGTTAGTTGTGCTCCAGCGTTTCCGTACGTTGTTGAGCCCTAGGGTTTCAGTCTGCCTGTTCCCTGCCGTTTCTGTATGCCTGTTTGTTCCCCTGGCGTTTCGGTACGCTAGTTGTGCGCCAGCGTTGTCGTACGTCTGTTGAGCCATAGCGTTTCCGTACATCTGTCTTTCCCTTTGGCGTTGTCGTACGCCTGTTCTTCCCTTTGGCGTTGTCGTACGCCTGTTCTTCCCTCTAGTATTGTGGTACCCCTGTTCTTCCCTCTGGCGTTGTCGTACCCCTGTCCCTTCCCTCTGGCGTTGTCGCACGCCTGTTCCTTTCCTCTGGCGTAGTCGCACGCCAGTTCCTTCCCTCTGGCGTTGGTTGCCTGTCTTGCCTATTTTGCCCTGTGGTGTTGGTCGCCTGTCTCGCCTGTTCTGCCTGTTTTGTCCTCTGGCATGAGTACGCCAGCTTTTGTTCCTTGTTACCCTGCCAGCTTTAATATGCTCCTTACTTACCTGCCAGCGTTTAGACGCTCTTTGTTTACCTGCCAGCGTTTGTTAGACGCTTTCTGTTTGCCTGCCAGCGATAGATGCCTTTTAGTTTGATTAGTTTGGTTTTGAGTTTAGACCTGCTAGTATTCACCCTGCCAAGCTAATCCTGTTGTGCCTCAGACCTGCTACCAGTATTCATCCGGCCAAGCAAAGTTCCTGTAAGGACTCTTACCAGCCTATATTCATCTCTGCCGTGCTGTGGGTCTATGCCGTGCTGTGGGTCCGGTACATTGCTCTGCAACTCCTCCACTTTGTCTGTCTGCTCCAGTCCTCCTGTCTTGGTTCCCGTTTTGGTTCTCATCCGCAGCGCAGCACCTCCGGTTCATGGACTGTTACTCCATTCTGTACTTGCCAGTTGGCTCCTGCATCCTTCATGTCCGCATGGTTACAGACTCTGGTTCATCATGTCATCATCATTCACTTTTACAATGAAATTCTCTTAAGACCAGCTCTGTGTGTGCGTGCTATTTCCAGGTTCATCCAAAGACAAATCATGACACCTCTGAGTGTAAAGTAACAGCAAAGATAAAAATATAATTTTTCTGTATAGACGTGAATTTGTAAGCACCTGAATTCAATAATAATAATAATGTAATAATGTAAGGTTTATCCATAATAAAAATGTTCAGTAGTGGTTATGAGGAGCCAATGATCTGCCACCTCAGAGCCTTGAAGCAGACACCAGAGGAACCAGTCCCCCGATGCCTGTAGGGACCCCCAGAGCCAAGGTGCCCAAGAGGGCCCAACACAGGGAAATATGCCTGTTACAAAAATGCAGTTCAAAGTCTTCAGCTGATCCAAAATGCTGCAGCAAGAGTTCAACAAGAGGTTGTCTCGTAGACATAGGAGATATGTCTCCTATTTTAGCTTCCCTTCATTGGCTTCCTGTTAAATCAAGAATATAATTTAAAAATCTCCTTCTCATGTATAAAGCCCTTAATAATAAAACTCCATCATATATCAGAGCTCTGATTACCCCGTATTTTCCTAACAAAGCACTTTGCTCTAAGACGGCATATCTACTGGTGGTTCCAAGAGTGTCTAAAAGTAGCAGATCCTTTTGTTATCAGGCTCCTCTCCTTTGGAACCAACGCCCAGTTTTGGTCCGCGAGGCAGACACCGTGTCTACTTTTAGGACTAGGCTTAAAACTTTCTTTCTTCACAAAGCTTATAGTTAGAGTGGCTGATGTTACCCTGAGCTACCTTTATAGTTATGCTGCTATAGCCCTAGGCTACTGGAGGACACCAGGGTCTATTTCTCTCACTCTGCTGAGTTCTCCTACAGTTTCCCAATTTGCATTGCTTGTCGTCATTTCAGCTTTTAACTTTTTGTTCTCTCTCTCTTTTTCTTCATAGTAGATCCAGGGAAGACAGATCACCCGCTATTACCATATAATGTAGAACATATTCTTAGACAGACCTCTCAACTTTTATCAAAAGTTAGGAGTGAGATTATGCTAATTTGGGGGCGGGGCTTGTTTGGGGGCGGGGCTAACCGGACCCTGGAAGAGCCGGTGGAGTCAACTCCATCTCATTTTTATCCCACCAGACAATGAAGTAGACATGTATTACTTGTGTTAAAAAGAGAAAGAGACATATTAATACTTTATTGTTCAGTTAATGGATTAAAACATAAATAATACACAATTGTTCAAATAATACTGAATAAAATTAAGTAGATTTTAATTATTGACCGAATTATTATACTGTTACACATTCATCTATGGGTTGTTTATCATTGTAAATCTATAACCTGATTGGTGAATCAGGCTGAGTTTCATCAAGCCTTTATGATCCCCTCAGCAGCAACACTGAAGCACACAGAGGTTCCCGCTGCGTCTTTACGCACGATCCAGCTGCTGATGTGTCCCTCCTTTCAGCTCAATGCATTTCTAGACTGTTACAGTTTATAACATTCTCATTACCTTTCACAGCGACAGGTTTCTCAGTCAGTCGCCGCGCTGACCAGACAAATCTCTATTGCTCTCGTCAGTGCGCTCTGGGCGCCCAGAAAGCACCTGCTCCGAGGGAAAGGAGGGGAGGGAGAGGAGCAAGCGCGGAGGCACAGAAATACGGTGCATGTAGTTAAAAAAATGCAGAATTAATAAAAACGAAACTTATAAACTGACCAAGTGGCGTTTTAAACTGCATCTGGTTAGCAGAACTGTTTTTATGATCAGCGTGCAGCCATGACTGGTTCTGAATGGACCGGTCATCTTGCAGCAGCTCTCCCCCCGCCCCCTCCCCTCCTGTGTACGCGGTACAGGACCTTACTGGCTCACTTTCACCACTGTTAAGACTAAAATTATTCATAACTCTGATCACTCTTCCTGCTGCTCTGTTAACACGAACTGCAACAGGAATTACTGATGGACACAAGTTGTGAAAGAAGCCGAAACAGCTCAGCAGAAGGCGGAGTTTTGTCGTCCGCAGCCCAGATGGGCTTTGTGATTTTTATGCGTGAGAAATTCCATGTTTGCATGTGAAATGTCTTGTGTTGCGTGTGAGCGTGTGAAGTTAGTGAAATGCGTGTGTCACACGGTCAGTGCGTGAGAGTTGAGAGCTATGTTCTTGGATCAATGTGTGCAATAAAACCTCTTCTGTTTGTTGTTTTGTATCGTCCACCAGGCCCTTACTCTCAGTTTTTGGATGAGTTGTCAGATTTCTTATCTGATTTGGTGTTAAATACTGATAAGGTTATTATAGTGGGTGATTTTAAAATCCATGTTGACACAGAATGTGATAACCTTAGTGTAGCCTTTAAAACTATCCTAGATTCAATTGGTTTTGCTCAAAATGTGCATAAACCGACGCACTCTTGGCTCCATACTTTAGACCTTGTGCTGACATATGGCATTGATTGTGAAGAATTAACAGTATTTCCTCACAACCCTGTCCTATCTGATCATTTTTTAATAACATTTGAGTTTAATCTAACTGAGTTCTCCACCCCCAAAAGAGGGTTCCATTATAGTAGATCTATATCGGATAATGCTATATCAAAACTTAAAGAGTCTGTCCCCTTTTTAATATCCTCCGTATTCCAGAAATGCCCTGTAGATTGCAGCAATGTTGTTTCTTCCAATTCCCAAATAGATGTCTTTTTTAAACGGTATGACTTTGTCATTGCGTTCTGCATTAAACAATGTAGCTCCCTTGAAAAAGAAGGTGATTATTCACAGGAAGCTGGCTCCTTGGTTTAATTCAGAGCTGCGTTCCTTGAAGCACAATGTTAGGAAATTGGAGAGAAAATGGCGCTCTACACACCAAGAGGAATCCTACCTAATCTGGAGGGACAGTCTATTGTTGTATAACAAGACCCTTCGCAGAATTAGAACAGCATATTTTTCATCATTAATTGAGGAGAATAAGAATAATCCTAGATTTCGCTTCAGTACAGTTGCCAAACTTACACAGAGTCATAGCTCTGTTGATCCATTCATTCCCTTAGCTCTTAGCAGTAATGATTTTATGGGATTCTTCATAAATAAAATTGATTCCATTAAAAATAAAATAATTGGCATCCTCCCAAACATGATTACCTCGTCCTCAGTAAGTGATGCAGCATTGGAGGAATCTTTAGAACCTGTGCAGTGTCTGAACTGTCTGAACTGTTTAGAAGCAGTAAAGCTTTCTGAGCTATCTAAAAATTTAGCTTCATCTAAACCTTCTACCTGTATGTTAGACCCAATCCCAACCAAGTTGTTTAAGGAGGTATTCCCTCTGATCAGTGGTCCTATTTTAGACATGATTAATGTATCCTTGGTAAATGGATATGTCCCACAGGCTTTTAAAGTAGCTGTTATTGTTATGATATTTTTTCTGGGATGAACCCGGACACAGCACGCACACACAGAGTCAGTTCTTATGAGTGAGTTTTATTGAATAGTGTGGAAGATGGATGATGAGACCAGAGTCTTTCAACGGACGGAGGTGAAGGGTGTAGAAGCTGGCCGGCAGGAGGCGTGTGGAGAGACTGACCGGGAGGAACTCTGGAGCCGTGGACTTGAGAGCAGAACCTCTGAGCCGGACACTGGAGAACAGAGCATCCGAGCCGTGCAGTGGAGAGCTGAACATCAGAGCCGTGTACTGGAGAGCAGAACGTCTGAGCCGTGCAGTGGGGAGCTGAACATCAGAGCCGTGTACTGGAGAGCTGAACGTCTGAGCCGGACACTGGAGAGCAGAGCATCCGAGCCGTGCAGTGGAAAGGTGAACATCAGAGCCGTGTACTGGAGAGCAGAACGTCTGAGCCGTGCAGTGGAGAGCTGAACATCAGAGCCGTGTACTGGAGAGCAGAACGTCTGAGCCGTGCAGTGGAAAGCTGAACATCATAGCCGTGCACCGGAGAGCTGAACGTCTGAGCCGAGCACAGGAGAGCTGAACGTCTGAGCCGTGTTCTGGGGAAAACAAACTGACGGAAAGTCTATGGGCTGACTGTAACAAAACCAGGTTGAACGGAGTCTTCAGGCTGACGGTAACAAAACAGAGCTGACAAGAATACTGGCAGAGAACTGAGCGGGAGTGAACGCTATGGACCGGCGACGGGAACAGAAAGAGGTGAGTCTTATAAAGCGGTGGAAACAGGTGGAAGCAGTTGCGGGTTAATTGCAGCCTGCCAGGTGAAACCGATCAGGCTGCGCAGGAACGAGAGAGAGGGAGAGAGGTTCAGCATGCATTCTATAAGCTGCATCCTGACAGTTATTAAACCTTTACTTAAGAAACCATCTCTTGATCAAGATGAGTTAGTAAATTACAGACCTATATCTAATCTTCTTTTCTTATCTAAAATTCTTGAGAAAGTAGTTGCTAATCAACTATGTGAACATTTACAAAGTAATGACCTACTTGAGGAGTTTCAGTCAGGCTTTAGAGCTCATCATAGCACTGAAACAGCTATGGTGAAGGTCACTAATGATATTCTCATGGCCTCAGATAATGGACTTGTGTCTATACTTGTCCTGTTAGATCTCAGTGCTGCATTTGATACAGTTGATCACAATATTCTCCTACAAAGACTTGAGCATACTTTAGGGATTAAGGGAAAAGCATTAGGCTGGTTTAAATCTTATCTGTCGGACAGATTCCAGTTTGTCCATGTTAATAATAAATCTTCCTCAAACTCTAGGGTCACTTGTGGAGTACCACAGGGTTCAGTCCTTGGACCAATTCTATTTACTATATATATGCTTCCGATTGGCAAAATTATCAGACAGCATGGGATTAATTTCCAGTGTTATGCTGATGACACTCAGCTATATTTATCCATAAATCCTGATGAATCCAATCAGTTACTTCGACTGCAGTCATGTCTTGATGACATCAAAAGCTGGATGACTTTAAATTTCCTGCATTTAAATTCTGACAAGACAGAAGTTATAATCTTTGGGCCAGAGTCTTCAAAAAATAAAGTTCTTAATCAATCACTTAATCTGGATGGCATTAACTTGGCCTCTGGTAATAAAGTTAAAAATCTTGGTGTTGTTTTCGACCAAGACATGTCATTTAAATCCCATATTAAACAGGTTTCCAGAGTTTCCTTTTTTCACCTCCGGAATATCACCAAAATTATAAACATTCTGTCCAGGGGTGATGCTGAAAAACTAGTCCATGCACTTGTTACTTCAAGGCTGGACTATTGTAATTCTTTACTATCAGGAAGTCCACAAAATGCAGTTTGAAGTCTTCAGCTGATCCAAAATGCTGCAGCAGGAGTTCTGATGAAAATCAACAAGAGGGATCATATTTCTCCAATTTTAGCTTCCCTTCATTGGCTTCCTGTTAAATCAAGAATAGAATTTAAAATTCTCCTTCTAACGTATAAAGCCCTTAATAATCAAGCTCCATCATATATCAGAGCTCTGATTACCCCGTATGTTCCTAACAGAGCACTTCGCTCTCAGACTGCAGGTCTGCTGGTGGTTCCTAGAGTCTCTAAAAGTAGAATGGGAGGCAGATCCTTCAGCTATCAGGCTCCTCTCCTGTGGAACCAACTCCCAGTTTTGGTCCGTGAGGCAGACACCCCGTCTACTTTTAAGACTAGGCTTAAAACTTTCCTTTTTGACAAAGCTTATAGTTAGAGTGGCTCATGTTACCCTGAGCTATCTCTATAGTTGTGCTGTGATAGGCCTAGGCTGCTGGAGGACATCAGGGTCTAATTTTCTCACTCTACTGATTTCTACTGTTCTTCAGTCTGCTGTTCTCCAGTTTTGCATTGTATTACATTGAAATGACTGTCGTCATTTCAGCTTTCAACTTTTTGCTCTCTCTCTTTTTCTTCATAGTAGGTACACCTGGTCTGGCGTTCTGTTAACTGTGACATCATCCAGAGAAGACGGCTCACCCGCTACTACCATCTAATGTATAAAAGATTACTAGATCAATGTGTGCTTCTGTGCTTTTTTGTCTCTCTTGTTGTGTGTCTGCTCTGTCTTCTGTAACCCCCAGTCGGTCGTGGCAGATGACCGTTCATACTGAGCCCGGTTCTGCCGGAGGTTTTCCTTCCCGTTAATGGGGAGTTTTTCTTCCCACTGTCGCTTCATGCTTGCTCAGTATGAGGGATTGCAGCAAAGCCATGTACAATGCAGACGACTCTCCCTGTGGCTCTACGGTTCCCCAGGAGTGAATGCTGCTTGTCGGGACTTTGATGCAATCAACTGGTTTCCTTATATAGGACATTTTTGACCAATCTGTATAATCTGACCCAATCTGTATAATATGATTGAACTTGATTTTGTAAAGTGCCTTGAGATGACATGTGTCATGATTTGGCGCTATATAAATAAAATTGAATTGAATTGAATTGAAATTCTGTGCTTTTTTGTCTCTTTTGTTGTGTCTCTGCTCTGTCTTCTCTAACCGCCAGACGGTCGAGGCAGATGACCGTTTATACTGAGCCTGGTTCTGCTGGAGGTTTTTCCATCCCATTAAAGGGGAGTTTTTCTTTCCACTGTCCACAAATGGTGGTGATGTTAGGTAGAAGCTTGTAATGATTTATACTACTAATGCATTAATTAACTTGCTGTTATGAACTCATTTATGCTGGAATAAATGATCTGGTCGGATTTTAACCGACGGGGTTTATCCGGCAGACTGTGAGAACCCCAATATAACTGCAATTAGAGTTTAAATCCTTATTCCTTATCACCATCCAATGATAGTCTCCAATGATAGTCCAAAAGGAGGTTGCTCTGAATTCTGAATAACCAGGCAACTGTGAATTGAATTGAACACAAAACAATTTCTATTCCGCAGTTGTTGTTTTTATTGAATCAAAAGCAATTCCCTGTTACAGTAATTCTCTGATTCAACAACCTTGAAAATCTTACTTATTACTAAAATTAAACATGCAAAATATATATGTGGAAATAAAAGAACAAAACAAAAAAACAAATGGATTAAAATGAGCGGTTAGCGAATCTTAGTTCAACTCACAGTTGTTTAAACCTCACATTCAAGGCGTCGGCATTTGACGTAGCAGCATTGAGAGGCAGGAACCCGCTACGGGAATCTGGACGGACACCGCAAGGCTCTGACAACAGCTAGGTCTAACTGGCTAGGCGACACTCTCCCAAGATGGCGACTATGATGACGTATGATCTACAAATTTGCGTGATGCGTGACGGGAGGTCCTAATGACGTAATCACCACGCTTACACTAACGTCGGTCGGTGCTTCGGCTCAGAGAGGGAGGGTCTTGGCTAAGGAGTTTGAACAAACCGCAAACTGAGTTTCAACACAAAGGGATTGAACCCGCTGATAAGAAAGCAAAGATGGAACAAAGAGAGAGAAAAAGAATGAAAAAGTTGAAGAAGCGACTCACGGTGGGGTCACTTATGAACCACAACATCGAAACAGCCCAAAATACCTTCACACATGCATGCACATACAAAGAAAAATATTTAACAGTTAAAAACAAACTCCGCCTTGGAGTAACAAATATTAACCTAAAGTCCCTAACACCTGCCCAGGCACAGCTTTATCAACATAAGGCGAAAAAAGAAATAAAAGGGGAGAACCCCATTACTTTGAGGTGATTCAGGAGTGAAATCCTGGCTTAGGGGTCCGCGAGTGTCCAGGAGCTCTTGACGGCCGCAGGTGCACGGTTGTAGGCAGGAGCGAGCAGCGGCGGAGACAGGATGAAGAAGCTCCTTCGTCTCTTCCTTCGGGCTTACAGTCGCTTTGTTGGCCAGACAAAGCGGGGTCCTCTTTAGATCACTGGGAGATAAGGCAGCTCTTAGTCTTTTGATCAGAGGGAATGAAAAGTACCTTTTAAGTCGACCTCCTACGTCAGCAGGGAATAACGTTTGCTTCGGAAAGTCTCGGTCCAGCGAGAAACTCGAGCACGTGGCATGGGGGGGGGGAGGTTTGGAGTAGCAACTGCGTGACTTCTCAGGTTGGCGGTGTGCCAGGGAAGAAGGCCGATTGCGAGGCGCAAACAAGTTTTATCAACTTTCCCTAGCAACGTTATCGGTTGCTGGGGCGGCGGCCATTTTGGGCCATGTTGCATGATGGGAGTTGGTGGCCATTTTGACCACATTGCATCATGGGAAACGCAGTCCGTCATGTCCCGAATTACTGCAAGTCGTCACGTCTGAACTGGCATTACATACCCCTCTTTAGCTTTGAAGAGTGGGATGCTGGTCACAGTCTTTAAAGCTACAACCATGTCCATTCTTGCATGACAAAGATCCGTTGTGCATGAGTGGAACAACCTAATAGTCTTTCTAGTAGTCCTTCGGGATTCATGCAGTTCAGTTCATCATCCAAGAGGAGAAAAAACAAAGCATTCATTGTGCCTGGGTCAGTGACCTAGCCTGGGCAGGACTAAGCTATAGCTAGTAAATTTTATTGGCTAATAAGGCAAACAATAAAGTAATAAAAAAAAGAAATGCAAACTTCACAATCACCATTGTCGATACATTCATTGGTCATCAGGTTTGAACTTTGAACAAAGGAAAGGAGAGAGGGAAAAGGGAAAGGAAAGAGACAGCGGTTCATAGTCTAATCAGCTTGTGGCCTTTGAGGAGCTGATGTTACGAACCTGGGGGCGACGAAGGTGAGGGTGTCATCCTGGTTTGCAACTGTTTGATCTGCTTGTATGCTGCATACGCCATCGCAGTAGTGATGGCCCATCCAAATACAAGGAGAACCACAATAATGGTCATAATGTGAGTGTCGGTCGAGTCTGTAGCTCTGGGGAAGCGAATCAGAGGGACCGAGCTCAACTCTGATGGAGTGAGACTGAATTTAATCAGCTGGGTGCCTGCAAGTAAAAGCTGTCTTTCAATGCCGACATCAATGCTGAAATTGTATCCCTTAAAGACATCTATTATTTCAATCTCTGAGTCATATTTGTCAACGTCAAGGTGATGCAGAACCATGTTTCCAATGTGGACTACAGCGCCTTGAGGTGGGGAACAGAAAATGGTTTGGTTGGGCAGTTTTAGTCTAGTAACTGTGTCGTGCTGCTCGTAAGATAACAGGGCTCCTGCCTCTGGGGTGCTAACGAGCCAGCGGTTACCTGCCCGCTCAATTTTGGTTTCCACACCTGCATCTTTAAGGGTCATTATAGCCTGACAGTTTTGTTCAGGGGATTCATTCCTTAGACCACACAGGTAATTGGTAACATCTCTGATAAATGGATTGCTTGGACATACCCAGTGGATGTCTTTGGTTTTGGTACACAAATCCAAATTAGGGACTAAATAAAGTTTGGGGTCGGCATCATGATAGGCCAACATTGAGGGGGTTTGTAGGTGTACGTGGGTCTCACCTTGCCAAAACCCGACATTCAATACTGATTTAAGCCTATACACGTTAGCTCTTTCAATGATGGGAAGGTTTAGTATAATTATCTCCAAGTTGTCAGGATTTACAAATATTGGAATTGCACTACCTAGGCTGTACGCCAGGTGTGTTTGTGGTGGTTGCAGTGTTTCACTAGAGGCCGATTTGAGAATCTTTTCAGCCAAATCTACTGGTACCAGGTACGGAGGAATCCGTCCTTCAGCAAGGCTATTTATGGATGAACTAACCTCTCGAGTGAGGTCCTGCATTAAGTCTCTAACCACCTGAGTATACATCATGTCATTCTTTACCACTTTTGTGAGCGTTTCCAAAGCAATGCATGGTGTTATTGCTGAGTGTGAATTTATAGACGTGAAGTTATGTATGGACATTTGTTTTATTAGTGCATGTTTAAAATGTCCTGATTTAATATGCACCTGTCCTATTTAATGTTATGCATTGTTCTCTTCGGCGGGGGCGGAGTTAGGCTCCGTTCCCTGTGAGGAGAGTTTGGTGGACGGTTTAATTTGGTTTGCCTGAACCCATTTGTACTCTGGACTTTGCACGCAGGCTTCTAGGTGCTCTTCAGCCCACGTGAAAGTCGTTCGGAGACGGTCTTTTAAATCAGCGACGCACTGGTGTGCCGTGTAGACGGTTGTCACACTGATGTCTTCGGGCTGGTAGATCAGATTCAGGGGACGGGTCATTTGTCTCCCTGTCATCATCTGAAAAAGTGTCACCACTGTGGAGCATGGTGAGGTAGAGCGGATTAGCATTAGGACTAGGGGAATCTTTATGTCCCGGTCCCTGCCATGGCTGCTGGCATGTTCCTTTAACATGTTGACCACGGTGCAGTTCATTCGCTCCACCTGTCCCGATGACTGTGGGTAGTAGGGGATGTGAAATCTAACTTCCACGCCCAACATGTCGAAAAGCGCGATCATACTGTTTGACGTGAAGTGCGTTCCTCTGTCCGAGTCGATGGACAGGGGAAGGCCCCACCAGCTGAAAACGTGATTTAGCAGCAGGGCTGCTGTGGTGACAGCGGTGTCATTCGGTGCCGGCAAACTTTTGACCCATTCTGTGAAGCTGCGTGTTATTGTCAAAAGATATCTGTTACCTCTTGACGATTTGGGAACTGGGCCGATCCAGTCAATCTGCAAATGTGACCACAGAAATGTAACCCCCCTTCACTGAAGCAGGGCTCGGTCTAGCGGTCGTGTGGGTTGTAACTGGCTGCAGGTTAAGCAGCCTTGTACATACTCCTGGTTGTCATGGGCCGTGGAAGGCCGGTCCGCCACCTGTAGGAGAGTTTTCAGATTAGCTTTGCAGCCTCTGTGTCCTCCTACTGGTGAGTCATGGACGTGTGTCAATGTGATCCCAAGTTCGTTTGAATCTTTGGGCAGAATGGGCTAAAACTCATAAAACAGCTCCTTAGGTGCTGTTTCCTCCGTTTCAGTGGTCAATACATCAGCTTTTCCCAGCTGCTGCATAATTTCTGTTTTGAAACCAGGGTAGGGCTCAGTGGGTGAGTCCCGGTTCTCTGGTTGATTTGGTGCTGGTTCTGTTGGGTTGGTTGCTATCGCATACACCAACAGGTTTCCTTCAGCTTCAAGCGTAGCACCACAAATGGATCCAGCAGGCAGAGCTTTGCGTTGCCTGATTTGGATCATGTTGGAGGGAAAAGTAAACACTGTGTCTGGAGTGTCCTGTCTGCCGGTCAAGAATAAGGGCAGGTCTCCAATGACGGGAATGCTCAGCTCAAAGTCGTGGAAAGAGCTTTCAATGAACACCACAAGAGGTTTCTTTGCCACCACTTGGATCGGCATGTGGGTTGGATTCTCCACTAACAGGTAAGCTGAGCGGTTGTTCAGCTCAAGCAGGGGTGTGCCCCGGATGACCAGGTTGGATTCCTGGAAATAAGAAAGGGGTTGGAAGAAAACCTGTGTGCTCTGTATTTGTTGTCCTTTCAGGATGGCTAATCTAATAGGTACACCTGCAGTCTGTGGTGGTATTAGCATGTTTGTCTCGCTAGCCACCTGGCAGGCCTGTGGGATGGTTTGCCCTGATCGCATGACTTCAAGGGTTCCCAGGAAGGAACTTGGGGTCACGTGAGCCTGAGCCCACACAGGACCTGGTTACAAGTGTCCAGCTGTGAACCTAGCCGTACCAGAAAATCAGCACCAACAAGCACTGGAGGATGTAAATTCTCCATAATGCTGAAAGGATGAGAGAGCTGTCTTGTGCCAATCTGTGCATAAAGTATGCACACTCCCGTTGCTTTCAGAAGCCGGCGAGGCCAGTCTGCTGAGAGCTAGTGGCTGTGTTTTGTTTCGGCCAGATGGGGCTTTTCACGGCACAGAGAGCTGTACAGATCTCTGCTGATCGCAGATTTCTCTGACCAAAGAGCCAGCAGCACGTCTGGTATGAATGTACTTTCCAGGTGCACACCTTCGGCCACTCTGGGGTTATAGGGTTCAACTCCAGAGTGTTTAAGTGAGCAGAGGAAAGATGTGTGGCTGCAGAGAGAAGTTCTCTGGTCGCTGAGAAGCAGTGGTGTGTCAGAGCATTTGGAAATCGACTCTGTTGAAGGCAGAAATGGTGCTAAAAGTTCTTTGGGCTCTTCTGAGCAGGTCACCTGGTGGATAGGGACGGACGGTCCACTTCCAGAAGTAAGGGGCTTGGGGGTCCCCACTTGGGCCCAAAGATGACCATGATGGCAGTTGATGAGTGGAGCTAACCTGTTCAACAGATCCTGACCCACAAGAAAAGGTTCTGTGTCCAAAGTACAGATGTAGATGGGGTGCACCAGGGTCATTTCATGGAAAGTGATGTCTAACCACGCCCGTTTGGTGATGCATGACCGATCCTGAGTGTAGCTGGTGATGCCCATGTTACAGGTCTCCACCTGGAACGGTTTCCCAAGAGACACCATAGCTCTGGTCACCTAATCAAATAAATCTGAGCACATCAGACTGATCTCGGAACCTGTGTCTAAAAGAGCTTTTGCAGTTACACATCCTCGGATAACTGTTGAGCAGTACAAGCGGTGTGCATTTTCACGGTGGTTTAGCTTACCTAAAAACCTTAGAAAAGGGGTTTTCTGATCACCTGCTGATGGGATCTTAGAAGGTTGTTGGTGATTTTTCGGTTGGTTCCCCCACTTAATCAGATAGACTCTGTTAGAAGGGGGAGCCTGGTCCACGCCTAGTCATGCTGACGGGGGTTTTGGACCTGGTTTCCCAGGAGGGTCGGCAGGATTGGATGGTGGCTGGGATGGCTGCGGCGCGATCTGACGCACTGTTTCGGCTAGCAACCTGCGAAAAGTCTCCTCCATCTCCTTTCTCATTGACTCCTCCATGCGCAGGTTCCAGCCTTTGTTGTCATGTGTGCTTTTCGGCTTCTCTGACGTCAGTTTGCTTACCGTGTCGGGCTGGATCCGGCCTGTGCCATTTTTGAAAACTCTCACCTTCCATACTGTCATGCTGACCTCTCCTATCCTGAGAAGCTTTCTTCTGCTACGGCTAAAAAACCATGTTGCTTCTTGGACCCAAATCTAGTTTTAGGTTTGAAGGGAGGCATCTCATGTCCCTCCAGACCTAAACTCTTTTCTGGTTTGGTCTGAATCTATAGAACCTTTTTATCACTGTCGGCTTCTTTGTTGGGCCGGACACACGTTTCCCATGCCACCTGCGCGTAATATGATTTCCTGCATGGTAAGTCTCTTGGTTCTACAATACATGGTAACCTCATAACGCACGCTTTCATGAAGGTTGTGGAGGAACAAAGATTTGAAAGTGTGGTCTTCCTCCAAGCCGGGAGCATTTCGTCCCTGATAGTAAGCAGCCCGTATATGGCGGTAGTACTCAGAAGCTGGGTCTGTGAACACAGAATATTCTTCTCTTAAAGCCTGACAAAGAGCTGAATAACGGTCACGTGTAACTGGAGGGAGGCTTTATATGAAAACATGGACACTTCTGGACGTGGTTTTCCAGATAAGCTTCAACTTTTCCCGAGCAGAGGGATTATATAAATCTAGCAGACAGCGCTCTACCTCTCTGAGATAGTCATCAATTGTGGATTCTGTATTGCTAGGATCAAAACGCTCTATGTCTCGGGCCAGGGACTCAAGTTGACGCATCCGCAGTCCCTGTTCAGGGATCGGGGCTGGTCCATTTGAGTCCTCTCCTGACGGCTCCTGCCTGCGGTAACCACGATGGAAAGGGGGCTCCAGTTCTGACCTTCTACCTGGCATCAGCGGCTGTTCGTGGGATGGACCCTCCCTGTCATGAAGTTTTGTCCGTGGACGCAGTTCAGAGGAGTGGGGTTCACCTGTGTCCCTCAGAAGATGCCTGAGAGCCCAATTCATCCAATGTCCTCCAGGTGTGATCCCCATGTTTTCCTTTGGAGTTCTCAAACTCAGATCCTTCTGTCTGCAAGCTAATGAGATCCTCCTCTCGCTCCTCCTTGAGATGACAGCTGCCTTGAACACTTCTCTGTTCTAGCTCCCTGACTCTTTCCTCAGCTAAAACACGCCTCTCAGTCTCTCTGTTACGCAGATCAGTTTCTAGCGTTAACCTTCGGTGGTATAAAGCAGATAATTCATCTATGACATCTGCGACCAATCTACCCTTTGGTTTGCTTTGGACCTTCTCCACCAATTCCTGAATTTTCCTCTCACAGTCCTCTATGCCAAACCGATTCAAGCGGTTTTGGTCCTCCGGTGTCATTTTAAGCAGTGAGCTAATGACACCCAGGGCCTCCATTCCAATGGAGGGTTCTGGGCCTTCAGCTCCTTTGACTGAAGAATCTTTACTATCCATTCTTTGTCACAGCTCTGGATAGCAACGACAACACTATAGTTTAGCTCAGCGCTAAACAACAAATAACGCTGTCTTTTAGCTTAGCACTAGACAACGGACACAACACTGTAGGTTAGCTCAGCGCTAAACAACAGACAACAAATAACGCTGTATTTTAGCTTAGCACTAAACAACAAACACAACACTTTAGTTTAGCTCAGCGCTAAACAACAACTGCTAACAACTGTTAAGTGGTTTCACTTTAACTGTTAACAGCAACATGCACTATGACTGACACTTTACTGCAGGAAGTGTGATCATATACGTGCGTTTAATTAGGCTGCGCAGGGGGAAAAAAAAAAATCAACCCTGCGACTTACAACTCCTATGTTTGGGAACGGTTAATATGCTTGTTTAACTTTTAGAATATTAACTGTGAGTGACATAGACCACTAACCTTTCGGCCAGTTATTGAGTGATAAAGCTGTGGCTTTGTTTGTGACGCAAGTTATTTAAGAACATGTGCTCTACACATGTGTGGAAAATAGCAAAGTGTTTTGGAGCTTCAGAGGTTGTCAGGATTTCTCTACGGATGAACTCAGAACCACACACATGGGACTACAATTGAGAGTCTTTATTGCAAGGTTGATGGATGGAGGTTTGATGAGGCTAGAGGAGCTGGTAGCAACAGAACCGGAGTGAAGGTGATGGCAGGAGCTGACGTCCCGGAGCGAGAGTCCATTAAAATAAAGGTGGCCGGGAAGCTCAGTGCTGCATAGCTAGCAGACCCTGTGGCAACAACAGGACAACAGATCAGAACTTCTTCAGGGCGGCTAGTCAGGTTAGCAGTTCTCTGGAGACAGCAGGGCACAGATCAGAACTTCTCCAGGGCGGCTAGTCAGGTTAGCAGTTCTCTGGAGACACCAGGTCACAGAGCAGAACTTCTCCGGGAACAAACAGCAGAGTACAGAGTTTTTAGACAGACTGGCAGGACTAACCTTAAACAAGAGAGCAGAAACAAAACTTCCAAGGCGAAAACGAGGACTGGCATGGAGAGGTGGATGACTGAAGACGGACCGCCACAAGAGTGAGACAGAGGGAGGCTTAATTAGGGAGACAAGCAGGTGAAATGCATCTGACTAAATAATTACCAACAGGTGTGACTGACTGCAAAGGGGGTGAAGGGAAAGCTTAAGTGAGGGGAAGGGAGGAGCTAAGACTAACAGAAATAAAGGTCAAATCATAACTACAACCTAAAAGACATGAAAACTGAAATATAATATTAAACAGAAAGCTAAGTCAAAACTCTACCATGACAGAGGTGGCAAAGAATGAAAGTTAAAACCGCTAAATTGCAACCTTAGTTTCAAAATCACAGCTCAATTTTGACCACTTATGATGAGCAAAAGGGGAAGAGGGAGGAAAAGAAGGAAAAAATATTACTAAAATAAAAAAAAATAAAGTTTTTAAGAAACTGACTTTCAAAATGGTCCCTCTGGGACACTGAGCGATCTCAGCTCTTTAAAACCGTGACTGCAACTACCTATCCTGGCCACCAGATGGAGGCAGGGTGCCCTTCACTTTGGGAAGACTGAGCTGTAATTACACACAATGTCCAGCAATTGGGGAATTGTGTCACTCTTTAAAAAAGGTTTGCTGCAATTACACACAACGTCCACCAGATGCAGGCAAGGTCTCTCTTTTCAAAGCAGAACATGACACAGACAATGATTGATCAGTAGCAGACGATGGATTGTGCTGTCTATTTCAAAATAGCTGACTTCCAGTTCAGGAATCAATATTCAAACCTCAGGTTAACAACCTCAAACCACCACAAACACATATATTTTTAGTAGGAATACTTCCTTAATCAATTATGACTGAATGGCCCTTTTGGCAAGGTGAGCAGTCAAAATGCTGGAATATGTATTGTGTTCATTAAATTCATAAGTTGCTGGCTATTCAATTTAGTCTAAAGGAACGCCATAAGTAGACTCGCCCACCCAGTGACGCCAATTTAATGTTATGCCAGAAGGTGTTTGAATATGCTTATTATTATTAATTATAATTAGTTATTATAATTTAAGTAATAAGTCATTCAACTCAGAATTCCGCTATTACAAAATATAGTTCAAATGGTGGTGATGTTAGGTAGAAGCTTGTAATGATTTATACTAATGCATTAATTAACTAGCTGTTATGAACTCATTTATGCTGGAATAAATGATCTGGTCGGATTTTAACCGACGAGGTTTATCTGGCAGACTGTGAGAACCCCAATATAACTGCAATTAGAGTTTTCCGCAGTTGTTGTTTTTATTGAACCAAAAGCAATTCCCTGTTACAGTAATTCTCTGATTCAACAACCTTGGAAATCTTACTCATTACTAAAATTAAACATGCAAAATATATATGTGGAAATAAAAGAACAAAACAAAAAAACAAATGGATTAAAATGAGCGGTTAGCGAATCTTAGTTTAACTCACAGTTGTTTAAACTTCACATTCAAGATGTCGGCATTTGACGTAGCAGTATTGAGAGGCAGGACCCCGCTTCGCGAATCCGGACGGACGCCGCAAGGCTCTGACAACAGCTAGGTCTAACTGGCTAGGCGACACCCTCCCAAGATGGCGACTATGATGACGAAGGATCTACAAATTTGCGTGATGCGTGACGGGAGGTCCTAATGACGTAATCACCGCTTACACTAACGTGGGGCGGTGCTTCGGCTCAGAGAGGGAGCGTCTTGGCTAAGGAGTTTGAACAAACCGCAAACTGAGTTTGAACACAAAGGGATTGAACCCGCTGATAAGAAAGCAAAGATAGAACAAAGAGAGAGGAAAAGGATGAAAAAGTTGAAGAAGCGACTCACAGCGGGGTCACTTATGAACGACAAAATCAACACAGCCCAAAATACCTTCACAAATGCATGCACATACTAAGAAAAATATTTAACAGTTAAAAACAAACTCCGCCTTGGAGTAACAAATATTAACCTAAAGTCCCTAACACCTGCCCAGGCACAGCTTTATCAACATAAGGCGAAAAAAGAAATAAAAGGGGAGAACCCCATTACTTTGAGGTGATTCAGGAGTGAGCCTGCTTCTGTCTGCTCAAATATTGTGTTGTTGCATGTTGTTCTCAGGTGTGTTTAATACTGGGAGGGCAAAAAGGGGGGTTCCTAGTGCAGCCCATCCCCAGCTCCGGAAGGCAGCAGGCACCAGCGCACCCCCTTACCATGCACCCCTTTTAAGGAATAGCATCTGGCACGAGGTGTTAATGTGCCAGACACCCAGGCATACACCAGCCCATACTCTACATAACCCAAACCTCCAAGGCCCCGCCAAGACACCCGCCAAAGGTCGACACACCCAAGAATCTCAAACCCACCCAGGAAAAGAACAGCTACCAGGCCAGTAACCCACGTCCACTTTCACTACCCCCCCACCTACCAACCCAAGAGCATCGCAGGTAGCCACCGGAGGACAACCTGAGGCCCGAAAGGCAAGGCAAGGCAAATTTATTTATATAGCACAATTCAGTACATGGACAATTCAAAGTGCTTTACATGATTAAAATATAGCAAAATAAAACAGAATAAAAGCAAGTAGGAATAAAATGTAGATAGAAAATAGAACATAAAAGTGGTGAATCAGTTAACTAGAACAGTTGAAGGCAATCCTAAACAAAAGTATTTTTAATCTTGATTTAAAGGAACTCAGGCTTTCCGCACCTTTACAATTTTCTGGAAGTTTGTTCCAGATAATTGGAGCATAGGAACTAAATGCTGCTTCTCCTTGTTTAGTTCTGGTTCTAGGTATGCAGAGTAGGCTGGAGCCAGAAGACCTTAGTGGTCTGGAGGGTTGATGCCCTGATAACAAGTCTGTGATGTATTTAGGTGCTAAGCCATTTAGGGATTTATAGACTAACAGAAGTATTTTAAAGTCTATTCTCTGAGATACAGGGAGCCAGTGTAAGGACTTTAGAACTGGGGTTATGTGCTCTACTTTCTTAGTCCTAGTGAGGACGCGGGCAGCAGCGTTCTGGATCAGCTGCAGCTGTCTGATCCACTTTTTAGGCAGACCTGTAAAACACCGTTGCAGTAATCTATTCTACTAAATATAAACGCATGGATTAGTTTTTCCAGATCCTGCTGAGACATTAGTCCTTTAATCCTGGAAATGTTCCTCAAGTGATAGAAAGCCGACCTTGTAACTGTCTTTAGATGCTTTTGGAGGTTCAGGTCTGAGTCCATCACTACTCCCAGATTTCGGGCCTGATTAGTGGTTTTTAGCTGAAGCGACTGAAGCTGTGTGCTAACTTTTGATCTTTCCTCTATTGGTCCAAATGTTATTACTTCTGTTTTGTTTTTATTCAACTGAAGAAAATTTTGGCACATCCATGCATTGATTTCTTCTAGGCATTTATTCAGTGCCTGAACTGGTTCATAGTCACCTGGTGACATGGTGATGTAGAGCTGTGTGTCGTCTGCATAGTTATGGTAGCTGATGTTATTGTTTTTTATTATCTGAGCTAGAGGGAGCATGTAGATATTGAAGAGGAGGGGACCCAGGATGGACCCTTGGGGAACCCCACATGTGATCTTTGTCATATCTGATGTAAAGTTACCTACTGATACAAAAAATTCCCTGTCCTTTAAGTAGGATTTAAACCAGTGGAGAGCTGTACCAGAGAGGCCGACCCAGTTCTCCAGACGGTCTAACAGAATGGAATGATCGACAGTATCAAATGCTGCACTGAGGTCCAATAGAACCAGCACGGTGGTTCTTCCACAATCTGTATTTATATGGATGTCATTAAAAACCTTGATAAGGGCGGTCTCTGTACTGTGGTGAGGAAACCTGACTGGAAAACGTCAAAGCGGCTGGTCGTAGTTAAGAAGGTGTTTAATTGTTGAAACACAGCTTTTTCAATGATCTTACTGATAAAGGGGAGGTTTGAGGTGGGCCTGTAGTTCTGGAGTAGAAGTTTGTCTAAATTGTTCTTTTTCAGCAGTGGTTTGATAATTGCTGTTTTTAGGGACTGGGGGAAAACACCTGACAGAAGGGACGTGTTTATTATCTGAGTCAAATCAGACGCTATGACAGGTAAAACTTTTTTAAAGAAAGCTGTGGGTAGAACATCAAGGCAGCATGAGGAGGAACTTAGCTGCTGAATGATCTGCTCTAAGCTTTTGGAGTTTATTTGGCTGAGTTGGGACATTTTGTCAGAAGTAGTTCCAGCTGAATACAGCTTTGGTTCTGGTGTTGATATGGTAGTACAAAGTGATCCTCTAATTTTTAGGATTTTCTCAGTAAAGAAGTTAGCAAATTCATTGCAGGCCCTGGTGGAGTGGAGTTCAGAAGCCACAGACACAGGAGGATTTGTTAACCTGTCGACTGTGGAAAATAAGACACGAGCATTATTAATGTTTTTCTTGATGATCTCTGAGAAGAAAGATTCTCTTGCATTTTTCAGTTGTAAGTTATATCTGTAAAGTCTCTCTTTATAGATGTCATAGTGAACCTGCAGTCTATTCTTTCTCCTCCTGCGTTCAGCTTTCCGGCATTCCCTTTTTTCACTTCTAACTGCTGGAGCATTTCTCCAAGGAGATTTTTTCTTCCCGGAAAAAAAACCTTCACTTTAACTGGAGCAATGCAGTCTATGATGTCTGAGACTTTAGAATGAAAGTTATCTACTAGCTCATCTACTGAGTTGCAGCCCAAGGTTGAAGTAGCAGAGTAAGCTTGAATAAAAGTTTCAGTGGCATTGTCCTTAAAGGTGCGTTTTCTTAAGATGTCCCTTTGGCTAAATGAGTCACTGGAAATTATACATTCAAACGTAACGGAGAAGTGATCGGATAAGGCAACATCAGTTACATTGACCTTAGAAATGTTTAGACCTTTAGTGATGATTAAGTCTAAAATATGTCCCTGTTTGTGTGTTGGCTGTTTAACATGTTGAGATAAACCAAAGTTTCTAAGTATGTCACACAGTTCTTTTGCACTTCTGTCTTCAGGGTTGTCAACGTGAAAGTTGAAGTCTCCAACAATAATTAAAAAGTCATAATCAACACATATCACAGACAGCAGGTCACTAAAATCATTAAAAAAGTTTGATGTGGACTTAGGAGGCCTGTAAACATTCAGAAACATAGTTCGTATCGGGCCCTTTACCTGGAGAGCCAAATGTTCAAAAGAGTCAAATTTTCCCAAAAACACCTTTTTACACTTTAGTGAATCATTAAACAATGTTGCTACTCCTCCACCTTTCCTTTGCTGTCTGCTCTCACAAAGAAAATTGTAGTTTGGAGGTGTCGACTCCAGCAGAATGGCTGCTTCATTAAATTCATGTAACCATGTTTCTGTTAAAAACATAACATCAAGATTATTGTCAATAATGAAGTCATTAATTAAAAGGGATTTTCCTGACAGAGATCTAATATTTAGTAAACCCAGTTTATATGATTTGGTGGTTGATGATGTCTCTGTGGCAGGTTGCATCTGACAGTTTATGACTTTTAAGTACGACTGATTATTCCTGTCTGTTTTCCTCTTGCTTTTCTTATTTCTGCCACGTATCATAACAGATATTCCATGTTCTCCGTCAGGAGGCCCAGGCTTATGCTGGAAGCGGTCTTGACTGATAAACGTACTGCCAGGGCTCGCTGAATATCACAAGGAAGTTATCCGAAGGTCCTCAGGACAGGCATGTTCTGTGATATGTAGAGGAGGAGGATCTGGAAGATCCTTTGGAAGATGCTGATTTAGTCACAGAACTGCGGTTTTCAGAATTAATATGTGGAGAGGATGTCAACTGTAGACCAATCTTAAGGACTTTGTTCATGTTATGAGAAAAATCCAGAAAAGGAACCTCTGGGCTTTGTGGAGAGGAAGGCGAGGCGGGTGTAGTCTGGACCGGTGTTTGTGATGATTGGCGGTTCTTGGTCCTCTCTTTGTCCTGCTGAGATCTGGGATGAATCGTCCTGTAGCTCTGACGACGCCTCTTTCTGTGTCATCTTTCTGACCATCTTTATCTTGGCTTGTTTGGGCTGCACTGGGCTTATCATTTGTTTAGGCACTGGATGTACTTTGTTTTGGAACAAAGCTGATGGAGCATGGTTCACAGAATAGAAGATGTTTGAAATCAGCCGTTTTGCACCTGACCTATTTAGAGAGAAGCCATTGCTGCTAAACAGATGTCTTCTTTCCCAGAAGATGTTAAAGTTGTCTATGAAGGTTACAGTTGTTTCTTTGCATGTTTTTTCCAGCCATTTGTTTAGCATCAAAATTCTGGAAAAAATCTCGTCTCCACAAGTAACGGGTGAGAGAGGGCCGCTCAGAAGCACCTTGACATTTTTGCCATGAACTAAGTTCAACAGACGAATGTAATCCTCTTTCAATACTTCTGATTTTCTTATCCGGGTGACGTCGCCCAGGGCTTCAGCTCGTATTATGAGTTTTTCCAAGGTCGGGCGTTCTTTTCTATGAACGCTGTGCTGTTTACTGTAGAAGTACGTTTGATCTTCCGTTTAAGACAAAGCTTTGCAGTTTCAAAACTCACGTCGGTTCTCACGGTTTATTGTTGTATGTGAATGACAAGAGACCACAACAAATAAATCAGCCGTACCTCAGATAAAAACTTTGTATTTAATGGTGTTTAAACACCCATACTTTTGTAAACGAATCTGCCAAATAAACACCGTTTTTTTCACACAAGAAAACGTTTTTTCAAACGTTTTGATATCACTAATATAAGAACAAGTAACTCCGTTGGTCACATTTTAATCCGTTTTCTTTGTCGATATTCAGCTGTACAGAGCGAGGCGCGCTCCCGGGACAGGGTACGCATATCTCGGCAGAGATGCACTTTTCGGCATAACACCGGCCGCCAGCCACCGCAGAAGCTGTCACGCATTTTCCCTGCCCGTCCACCGGGCGATATACACGAACGCGTTGAGCAGCGCTCGCCCACGATTCACAAAAAAATCTAGTGCAGATCGGTCGATGCAGCGAGGAGATACAGCCGTTGAATAATGATAATGCATTTGGCCATCTGGCCGGACTAAATCGTTTGGCCAGCATTCACAGACCTGCTATCTGGATGGTATCTGGCAATCTGATACCATCAACCATCAGCTTACTCTTAAAACGATCTTGTGATACGTCACCTAAAGAAGAAAAATACGTCGAGAACTCGTCCTTTGCTCCGTTTGCGTCTGCCGCTGTGCTCGCTTTCTGCCTTCCTGTCCGGCGTGCAGGCGCGAAAAACCAGGATGAAAACAATAGCAGTGAACTACCCTATACAATTAATTTGCATTATTTTTTTTAATCCGTTAATTTTTTTTAAAATTAATTAATCGAAATTAACGCGTTATTTTGACAGCCCTAATATATATATATATATATATATATATATATATATATATATATATATATATATATATATATATATAAAAATTGTAGCCTACATGTTAATTTATGTGTACTCTCACTAGAAAACTGCAGATTTAATAACTCTTTTCCCTTCTTCCTTTCTAAGTTTTTACCAGATCCAAGTACCTAAGGCAGAGCTCTATCTTCTATCAACCAGCCTGGGTAGCATGTGCATGAAGTAAAAACCTTGCAGAATTTGCATTTATTTCTCAATACAGTCCTTATTAAAAGGCACATCCAATTCCTGCCTCTTGTTAGGTGTCCAAATCACCAGCTTACAGCACTCTAGTCCCATACACAGCATGGTCAACTGGATCTGGAAAAAGTAATATATCAGTATAATGCTGATCATCAGTAAAAGGCTCCTCAATATAAGTCACATGACGAGTAGCAGACTAATTTTACATTGTAAGTTAGGCTAATGTAGGCTAATACGTAGTACACTGCTCCAAACTGGATGTTTCGGCCATAATTTTTGGCCACGCCCACAGCCCGGAAGATGCGGCAGGAAAATCATGGATAGTTTTCATATACAGTGTAAAGTCTCCTGTATGTTGCCACCCCAGAAAAATTCTTGCCCCTCTCTTGTCACCCCAAAAATATTTTTCTTGATCCGTCCATGTTGGTTACAAACTCAATTTAAGCAAGAGCAAGCTTCTTTTAATCAATCTTCTGGCCGCTGCTGAGCCTCTCACTAAACTGGCCTTAAATGCTTCATCAATTAGTTATTAGATTAGATATTAAGATTATATCCTTCGCTTGATAGGTTTGGATCTGCAACACTGGTTTCTGGTGCCTTGTATTTTCTTGTAGCGTGTGTCGTATGAAGATGACTGCTTTGCCCAGATTTCTTATTCTTTCAATGTATTCTGGTATTTCTTCCCAAAAATAAATTTCAGTTCATTTGGCAGCCTAATATGTCGGTTCTGGTGGGCCAAGAAACCCCCAAGCTTGCATAAAACTATCTTGAAAAAGAGTTAGGACTTCAGTGGATTGGCTCCTCCCAAGTTTCAACCTTATTATTGGGCCATAAACATATGCATTGATGGCAAAACACCAAGATGACTGCAGATAAAGGAAGTATCATCTGCATCAAGCTCTTCACTTTCATTTCTGTGTTTTTCTGCAAAACCTTTCACCCACGAGCACCTTCAGTAACATTGTGGTTCACAGCTCTTTGAAAATCAAGATGCAATTTCAAGTCTTTTTATTTGCCTACTCTTTACCTCTCTCTATTCCACTTCACCTCTCTTTCCTCCTTCACTTGCTGATGCTTGATTCACAGTTTGGGCTTGGCAGTTTGGGCTTGGTTTGGCATTGTTTCTATAAAGTACTTGTATATAGATGTTAAGGTTGCATCCAAGGTTGCAGTCACCGTGAATGTACATAAGACATCCTCTGTGTCAGGATTCAGCCGGCGGAGCCGTGCAGTTTCTGCTGGTCTTGCTCTCTCTGCTTCCCTCCGCAGGTGTTTGCGGTTGACTGGTGGGCGGGGCGCGCTCACCTGCGGCTGGTTCAGCAGTGTCGGGCCGTGCTATAAGAACCAGCCATGGACAGCAGGATGATGCCAGAGTATTAACCTGAGTGGTATGCTAAAGGCCACTGTCATCGACAGACCTCCAGTTTCTACAACTGATTTTCTCCATTTGTGCTTCCCAGGTCTCACCTCGAGCTCCCCTGATCGCCCCTCCCGGTGGATCTCCCTCTCATGCCATCTACAGCTTTCTGGTGTTGGTCCCCGCTCAGTGCGGTCCCTCTGATCCCTTCCCTGTTGCCAAGTCACCAGGCTGAAGCTCCTCTGGACTCACCTGGTTCCTCCAGCTGCTCCTGCTCCGGTCGCTCAGACACCTGCCACCAGCTCCATCTGACAAGGCTGAGTCTGCTCCATCCCCCTGGTCCGGTTTCCTGCATTCAGTGGTAAGCTTATGCCCTACTCTGACGCTGTTAGGGTCCATCAAGCCGTCTAACCACTTCCTTTTCCCTTTCAGCATCTGAACGCGTTCGGGCCGAGCCTCGTTCCCGCAGTCCCCGTACGACTGATCTCCTGATTTAAATAAATTCTTTAAAAACTGATCCCTGCTGCCGATCGTGTCCTGCAGGTGGGCCAAACACTTAAAACCAACCATGACACTCTGCCTTATTTCTGTTTTGTATTTTTATTCTTATTTTTCTTTAATTACTTTTTTTGATCCACTGTATATATGAAGACACACTGTATATAACTGAAGGACCTTTTCTTGCTTTAGGCACCTTCTTCTGATTATTGACTACTGAGCTGATGTGTCAAGTGAATTTCTCCAATGTGAGATCAATAAAGCCTATCTCATTTTATCTTATCTTGATCGAAAGACATTTATCTGGACATTTTGACTTGCCAGATAATAATAATAATAATAATCTTAATTGATGTTGCAACATACATTCCAATGAAATATGACTTCTGCATGTTACCCATCACTTAGGCCGCAGTAAGCTGCCATGTGGCACTCTGGGCCTAAGGGTCTTGCTCAGGGACACAGAGTGGCAGTCTGTGGAATTCGAATCAGGAACCTTCAGCCTCTTCAGGATGCATGTACCTTGCTCTCTAACCACTAGGCTGGTTTGGGTTTAGGTTGATTTCTTTAAGTATAAAGAAATGTTTGTTTTGAATGACCAAAATACAATAAACAACTTTCCCTTCTTTAATCAAAGATGTCTTGTGCAGCAGTGTTGACAGTTTCGTGACTTTGCCACGGCTCTACCAACAACCCGAATTTCCTTAGTCATTGAGGATATGGGCAAAACATAATATTCTATGGTAGGAAGTGAGGTCTGCTAGAAAATGATGTACTTACAAATTAGGAATCAGTCTTTGAACCTAAACAGTTGAACATTAATAACCATGGTTATGATTTATTTGCTCACAGTGAAGAACAACTCAAAAGCAATTAACAATTAGTTAAATACGGCTGTTCTCAAGCTACTACAAGCTAAATTTCTGTTAAGATTCCCGTTGGTCAGAATTACCGAGCCAGCCACAAAGCCACATGTCTATGACATCTGCTCCACGTAGTGTGTATAGATGTTTTGTCAATATCAGACAGTTGAAGAGCCTTGGGCTTGGTATCTTAGCAGGCTTCACAAATATCTCTGGCACAGATTTTTTTGAAATGTTTACCCTAAGAGAAAGGGGTGGTTACTGTGTGGGTGTTTGATGCCCTCCATCTTTCTCTGTCATCATGGTTTATGCTCTGTGTTTAATCTTGCCAGGGAACCAGCTTCACCCAGAATGGCATCTCCTACAGCACACGACACTTGCTCTCAGAACGTGCCTCTTCCCCTTTGCTCCCACACATACACCCATCTAGTTGGGGCCCCTGTGGCCAGGCTGCAGTTGGTGAAGCCAAGTTCACACGACTGGAATGATTGCAGTGACAGCTGTGTTTTTCTGGTCATCTGTAGAGACTGGTTTTATCGAGTCTGTTTCATAGTGAGCTGCAGCTCTGACAGGTTGAAAGTGAAATAGGCAGATGATCTGATTGACTGACTGGAAAGATCACTCAACGCTTGTAACAAGGCCTGCAGCAATCAGAGTATAGCTCTAATTTTGTTTACTGAAGTATCGTGTTCCTTCAACTTCCTCTGACAAAATATCCCGTTATTTGTCAGTACATTCTAATATTTTACATTATCCTTTTACCACATGAAAAAAGACAACATTCAACCCTAAAACACCTAAAATTGAATTAGATGCACTGCGATAGACTGGCGACCTGTCCAGTGTGTACCCCGCCTCTAGCCCATTGACAACTGGAGATAGGCACCAGTACCCCTCGCAACCCCACAAGGGATAGGCGTGTTAGAAAATGGTTGGATGGATGGAAATTAGATGCAGTTCTTCAACCCTTTGATTATATTTTCTTCAAAATCGCAGAATTTTCGCTGTTTTCCAAGTAAATCCTTGGTGGCCGGTGAGGCCGCAGCGAGCTTGGCCTCTCCTGGGATTGCACAATCCCGTGTTAACTGCGCTGGCTTCCATTCTGTGAATGCATCTTCCTGTCTCTAGATCATAAATTCAATTGTTCAAACAGTTATGAACTGATTTTCACAATTGTATGTGGATAACAAATTGTGTTTCGGTCATCAAACTGTGTGCAGGTAACATGTTTTCGAGCTGCTGGGTGAACATAAACGGCAAAAAACTGGTTGTAGGTGAGTTCCTTGGCCTCTAGGCAGGGGGCGCTCAAGGAGCACCGCTCGTGCAAGTTATGGATGTATTATTAGTGAGTTTTGCTAAACAAGTAAAGCACTAAAAATACTCTAAACATACAGCTGGAACAGGACTGATCAAGGAAGGCTTTCCTCCCTGACAGTGATCTCCATTGAGACTGAGAGACTTTTAAAAATGAAGAAGATAAAGAGAACTTTTACCGTAAAATGACTGATGTTTTTGTTCAGAAAGAGCGACGCATGGACTTCATTTATAAGTAGAGTTAAGACAGCAATTATTTATTCATGTTTTCATTTGTAATGAAATGTGCGTAATGTGGGTTATAGTTTTTAAATGTGTTACTGTCATGGTTGAGTTTTGGTTTGGCTTTGTTTAGGTTTTGGCTTTGTTATTTTAATTTTTTCATCTCTTTTGAGTTAGGTTTAATTTTATTTATTGTTTTCAGTCATCAGTTATTTTCTGTCAATTTTCACTTCACCTCCTCAGCAGTCAGTCACACCTGATAATCATGTGCTTGTTAATTAGTCAGACCCTTGTTTCACCTGTTAGTGCTCTATTTAAACCTGCCTCTGTCTTCAGTTCAGCACTGGGCCGTCATCTGCTATCCACCACTCCATGCCAGTCCCTCTGTAAGTCTTTTTATTCTGTGGTTCGTTCCTGGAGAAGCTCTGCTCTTTGTCCAGGTGTCTCCTGATAACTGCTAACCTGTCAAGCTGCTCTGGTGAAGCTCTGCTCTGTGCCACAGTGTCTCCAGAGTTCTGCTAACCTGACTAGCCGCCCTGGAGAAGCTCAGCCCAGTGCCTCAGTGTCTCCAGAGAACTGCTAACCTGACTAGCCGCCCTGGAGAAGCTCTGCTCTGTGCCACGGTGTCTCCAGAGATCTGCTAACCTGACTAGCCGCTCTGAGAAAGCTCTGCTCAGTGCCCTGGTGTCTCCTGTAATCTGCTAACTAAGTAGCACTGAGCTTCCTGGCCACTTAGATTATTGTGGACTCTCTCTCTCCGGGCTGTCAGCTCCTGCCATCACCTACATCCCTGACCTTCTGCAGCCCTGAACCTCCGGTCTTCATCATCCGCCATCCAGCACACTTCCTTTAAATAAAAACTCTTAAACTTTAGTCCCGTGTGCGCTTCCTGAGTTCTTCGGTAAACAAATCATGACAGTTACAAATGCAGAAATCCATCATAACTCATAAACCGTTACCAATCAAATGACAAATAATTGATTATTTTCATCAAAGAATCAATATTTTTTCTATGTCTCTTGGTGAATTGATTTGGCTCAATCAGTCTCCTTCAGCACTTTGCAATGAGTCTACTCTGTAGAGTGTACATATTTGTAAATCTGACTCTGACGTCAGTGCCTCACCAGCTATGAACCCTACGGCACATCACTGGTAGATGAAGCGTTTCCACACGTTTGCAAACTGTATTGATACTGTGTCGACACTGTCACTGAATACTAACACCTGCTGGACCTTAAAAATCCCTACAGGCAGTGATGGGTCTGGCAATACCGATGCGTTGGCGCATGCGTCGGGCTCATAGAGCAAAACCTGTGTCGATGCGCGTATCACTATCAGAAAGTCACGTGACCGATACAGGAACTGTTTCGAACTGACTCTGACGCGACAAACTGCGTTTATAAGGAAGGATATCTGTCAACGGGAAAAATAATCTATGATATTTAGCGGTTCATCAAATTCCTCAAGAATTATGGAGTTTGGCTTCAAGTCGAACAAAAGGTTCTGCGGGCCCCTGAGGGACCATTATGATCTCGTATCGGAAAATAAGGTATTTGTTTTAATTTCCTTATTGTTTCATCCTGTTCCTCTCAGAGTTTCACTTGATCTATCTGAATTGAATTTCATTTCAAGTCACTCTTAGTTTACTGTCAAATTATTTTCTGCAGGTTAAATGTCGCATTTGTGGAACAGAACTTTCTTGTTTAAACAAAAACACCTCCTCAATACTGAGACATTATAGGGCCAAGAATTAGAATGAAGTCCCAGAAACACCCATGATAAACTCAGGTATACAGCCATTTTACAACTTACTCACAGTTGCTTTATTGATAATTCCTTCTAATTCAATCTTTATCTCACTTTTAACAATCAAGCTTCCAGGAAGCAGATGCAGAGGCTCTGCTGAATTTCATCCTGAAGGACTGCCAGCACCTCAGCATTGTGGAGAATGAAGGGTTCAGGGAACTGGTTCAGGTCCTTCAGCCCTCAAATGTTTTGCTACTCAGAAAGGTTTGCGTGGAAATTATCTAAAGTAGTAGTTTATTTATCCAATTTGTTTAATCTTTAATTAAATATATTGATTTGCAGTTGGTTTGACTTTGTGTGGTTTTCAGACCACCAAACAAACTTTGGCCAAAAAGTACGAGGAGGAACGGGAACGAGTGAAAATGGAAGTACAGCAGGCTGTGGCAGTGAGTATAACTGCTAACATGTGGACATCTGGGAACATGGAGGCTTACTTGGCTTTAACCTGTCACTACATTGATGAAAATTTGCAGCTGTGTACATGTATGTTGTGTGTGCAATACTTTCCACAATGTCACACTGCTGACAATTTGACCCAAGTAAAAAGGGCCATGGCAGGGCGCGCTGGTGGCCCATGTACGGAAGCCTTACTCCTCGATGCGGTCGACCCGTGTCTGACTTACAATCTGGAGTCATTAAGTGTGTTGACCCTGGCAACACTTCTAGACCCTAGATTTAAATCACTCGGGTTCCGCAGTTCCTCCAAATGCAATGAGGCCATCAGCAGACTACAGTTAGAATGTGCATTTGTAATAGGAAGCCCTAGCCTGGACCATCTTCAGCATTATTTGTTAGTGAATCATGTACTAAAATGCCAATTTTGTTCTTTTTAGATAACCATTTGGCAACATCTTGACATCGAAGTGGGCAGGCAGACCAAAAAGTCCACAGTTGAAGCCATCCAGGAGGTGCACAGATACTTGGCAGAGGGTCCTATGATATACTAGAAAAACCAAAAGACAGTCTATCTAAACCCCTTCCACCTTTCATTACAATTTATCTGCACTCCAGCATCATCTGTGCTGTGTGCGGGTGTTTTCTACAGCTGGAGATGTGATATCAAAAAAGTGTAACAGACTCAATTTCAAAGCGTTGGAACTACTTATTTTTTATAAGAATTTGCACACAAAAAGCAATGCCAGTCCACAAGCATCCTCATTCATAACATGTTTACTTAGAGGTTATTACCTTATGATACAGGTTCACATTATTTGACTGTATCTAAAAAATTATATATTTTCAATTTAAATGAAAATATGAAATAATACAATGACTTAAAGTGTATTATTGTGTATACTAGTTCATCAAATCAGTGATAATAATAATAATAATAATAATAATAATAATAATAATAATATTACATTTTATTTATCAGAGCCTTTCCTGACACCCAAGGTCACTTTATAGACAATAAAAAATAAAAATACAAGTACAGGGAACGGAACAATATAAACAAACAGTTGTGAAGAGGGACAAGAACAGTGTCAGTTAACTCTGTCAACTAGGTTGCGTGTAGGGATTTTTAAGGTCCAGCAGGTGTCAGTATTCAGTGACACAGTAGCTACACAGTTTGGAAACGTTTCGAAATGCTTCATGACGCCTCATCTACCCATCACTACTTTCTGTCAATGTCGTATGACGTAGCAGCACGTGGACCCTTGCTTACTTTTTTTAACCAATGACAAGAAGGTATTCATCTGACACAGGCACTGCTCTTAGCCAATCATTTGTTAAACCAGATATATTGCTGCGTTGGATGCCTTTTTTATAGTCTATGATTGGATATTGTGCTGCAGTCCAGCAAAGATGACAAAAATCTGCTATTCAACCCTAGTGCCTCCAAAAGGAGGACAAAAACGCGTCCGGCTTGATGCCGCAGTGGATGCCAGAAAGGGCATTGAAAACTGGCCGGCCTAAAACGGGACGCCTGGTCACCCTAACCCACCTCATCAGAGGTTTAGCTACTATAAACTAAATATTTTGCTGTGATTTGTTGAGTAAAACACCCCACACATTTTCCAGTAATGCTACATGCAAAATTACACACCAAGAGCGCACAAAACCCCACTGCTTAAGCTTGGGTTTTTTAAAGCAAGGGATTTGAGTTCAGCTCCACAAGTAGACTATTGCTATGTCAGGAATTTCATTGGCTACATTGCTGCAGTGTCAGAAGCCGTGCCAGAGCTGTATGGTGACACAAGATGTGACCATACACACAGTGGCTGAGTAGTGTCATGTTATTTTGAGCAACAGAAAACTGAGTCCCACAACGACACCTAGTTAAACTAGGAATAAAACAGATTTAATATTGCAGGGGTGAGCAGTGCATTTAAAACCAACAAGATTAAAAGTTTAACAACTTTATTCATTAAAAATAAACCCTCGATCTCCCGCTCCATCTTCCCCTCATTTGTGAACAAGACCCCAAGATACTTAAACTCCTCCACTAGGGGCAGGACATCCTCTCCAACCCGGAGGAGGCACTCTACCCTTTTTCGGCTCAAGACCATGGTCTCGGATTTGGAGGCACTGATATGAAGGTAATCTTGTTCCAATAAGATTTGTGCATTGTAAGCGTGAATTTGAAGTTGTAGAGGGAGTTAAATTCTAAGTTTTGTATTTGTAGAATTAAAAAAAAAATTACAAGTACAATTTTTTTTTTACACCTGTTCAAATTATTTGTTTTTCCTCTACACAAATACAACTCAATAATTTACAACTGCACAAATCTGCTGCTGTGAGTCACAAATTCAATGTTACAAGTTACGCCTTCATTTTCACTTTTGACACAAACGTGGCGCCGGTAAAAATGACCTGTAACTTGTGGGTAGTACTCTTGATTGGACAGCAGGGGGCGCTGCCTGCTCTGTCAGTCTGTAACAACCGGAAATACATAATACATAAAATGTTATATTTATTATATTTAAGACTTGATATAAGCTTATGTTTGTAATTTTAGTAACTTGAATTGAATAGGGTAGTTCACGCGTGACGTCAGCGCTACATCCGGGCACGGTGGTTGGCAAAAAACAGAGCTGCTCTCGTCTACTACATGACAAAACGGGTGATTTAGAGCATACTTTTAGTTAGTTTATTTTTGGAATCTAAACAATGCCTACGACTTGTTGTGCTCCCGGTTGCACACAGAGTGTCAAGTGGTTCCCACTTTTTTGTTTTGGGATTTAAACTGCAGATTTCCCCCACTTGAAAAGGCAGCTTGCTTCCAGAGATTTCACAGGATTTCACTCAGAACACCAAAGTTGATTCTTTCCTTTTTTTCTCTTTAATTTGAAAGTTGAGTCAACAATAGCATTAGTAGTTGTAATAGTAGGTGAAAAACCTTTAAACATAAACACACAGAAAATAATGATTAACACCCTTGAAATTACCAAAAATTATCCCTGAATTAAAATATATCATAGGATTTAAACCCAAAATCAGACATATTTAAAGTATTATTCAGTGATAATTTACATGCTAATGTTAATTTACTTTTCTCAAACACACATTTTTAAATAATTGCTTTTTTAACATTTTCTAGAATTATAACATTTCAATCTGAATGCACCACAAATTTATCTATAATCTTATACTCCACATTCAAACAATTTGTGGCTCACCGGCTCCTTCTCTTCAGAACAAACTTTCCTGCAGTGTCTTCACCCAGTCAGCCACCCTCACAGTGCTCATTGCCGCCTAGTGAATGAACATCTCCCAACTAATCCCTTGATTATCTTCACCTGGAGTCTGCTATCTCCAGGTTGGGAGACGCCCTCACCTATACTCAGTAAGAGAAGGGCGGGGCATGAATTCAGCTCAACACAGAGGCATTCCAAATCGTCGGATGTACGTTTCTGTCGTTTACCGAAGGAGGAAGGACGAAGAAAGAAATTGATATTTTCAGTGAAAAGAGCGCAGGCAGACACTCCCAATGGACTGGGGGAGCCATCATACTACGACAGAATGTGCAGTCTACACTTCAACTCCGGTAAATACAACTTAATTCTGCTCTAGTCATTGTTCTACTTAAATAGCGGCGGAGGGGAGGTGGCGATCGCTACACAGGCCGGAGTAGTAGCAGCACCCGCAGCAGCAGCAGGCTGCTCCATTACGGCGGCTCCATTACGCCCCCGTTCACGCGCGCTAGTACTTCTGTGTTAACGCTGCAATGTCGCCGACACCCCCACCCAGTTTAACAAGACAAAAAACCCTAAATAATCCATAGTAAACATTGTTTTTTTTCCCCTACCAGGCGGGTCTTCCTCTCTGCTGAGCGGCATCTGTGTCCGACGCCGCTTTGTGCTGTTGCACAAACGTGTGAACAACATCCATCCATCCATCCATTTTCTGACCGCTTAATCCCTCATGGCGTTGCGGGTGTTGCTGGAGCCTTTTTTCCGAAATAAAATAATTGTAGCCGTCCAGTGGTTTCAGGGGCTTTCGTGCTCTCTCGTCTGTACTGGCCTGCCGTGTTTATAAAGCAGCTGTATGTGTCGCGGTATGAAACCCTTGGCCAGCATTTCACAGACTCGCTCCGTCCCTTCAGGCTTTTGCTGTGTGGATCTGGCAATCTGATACCATCAACCATCAACTTACTCTTAAAACGATCTTGTGATACGTTATCTAAAGAAGAAAAATACGTGGAGAACTCGTCAGTTTCTCTGTTTGCGTCCGCCATTGTGTTCGCCTTTTGCCTACCAGTCCGGCACGCATGCACGAAAAACCCGCATCAAAACAATAACAATGAACTGGTCTATAGTTAAATGTGTACAAACCTTGTAAATAACTGACTTAAATCACTACTTTCACTATCACAAAAAAAGCGCGCAAAGGACCTCGGGAAATCTTATGGCAGGCGAGGCCACTAAGGATGGTAGCGGTGCATCCTCACATTTCGGGGAAAAGGAGGACGCATTCGAAGGCTGCATTTTAAGCATCCTCAGAATTTTTGCCAAATGGGACAGCCTCTGCGCATCGTTGTGACGTCACCGGCCTTAAAATGCGTCCTTCGAAGAACGCAGCCTGCAAATTGAGACACAGCTTATATCTTTCGGACGACATACAAGTAAGAATATGCCTCTACATCTAATAAATACTGTTTTTCTGAAAGTAACTATAAAGAGTGCAGGAGCTAGGTTTAAAGTGTCTGCTGCAGACATAGTTTAGAGAATACTACGGGTTTGAGAGTAATAACAGCAACAGCAACAAAAAAGCCACAGTTTTAGGTGAGCACGACCGCAGCTGCTACTGCCGTCGGCTCGGAGCTTCGGCTCTGCGGCACATTCTACCATCTTAAGGGAATCCGGGCTGGACTTACACTATTAGACCTTAGCTGCTTGGGCTGTTTAGTGTATTTATTTTTTTTAATTTTTTTTAGGCAGTCGGTATTTGACTGAAAGTTAAAAGAGCCGCGAGTAGACCACAACGCCGACTGTTTTTAACGCGCATTAATGGCGCTGATGTTTTTTTCCCTCGCCACGCTGGACTTTTTTTTTCTTTTCCCTCAACACGGTTGTTCCAGTGACCCGCGCTCACTGTTTCCAAGCCTGATTATTTCATACGACTTAAAGTTTTTTTTTTCTATTTGCGGGTTGCTGTTCTTTGGGTTTGTTTCTGAAAGTGAAGTCGCTTTTTGACTCTTAAATAAGTGACGATGTAGTGTATATAACCAGCTGAAATCCCTCCGCCTTATAATGCACACATTAGCCTATAGTCACCTCTGTGATGCGATAAACTCAAAACAAATTTAGCTTCATTTTACATGGATTTAGATCTGTGATTAACCACAGAAACAAATTTTCTAACCAAATCATTTGCAGTTGTTGGTTGGAGTTTATCTCCCGTGTTTGTTATCATAGCTGAAATCTAAAACATTTTTTTTAAATAATGGAGACTTCAGAAAGAACAAAAAAGAGGAAAATCTTGGCAAAAGTGGAGGAACATTTGCTTATGCCTGAAAAGGAGTCTATGGCTTTGTTGGCAGTTAATTCTGAAAACATGGATTCCATGGACACTTTTGATAATGCTTGCGATGATAATTTATCAAGTAATCATGAAGAAGAAAATTCCACTGATGTTTTTTATGACTGTAAACACAAAAATGGTTCTGATACCACACAAGACTGGATATGTGGCATTGCCACTCCTGCACTAGTGTGCTACCTATTTTTTATTTATTTTTTTATTTGTTGTTATGCATGTATGAATTACTATTGATGTGTATTTTTTTTTCTTTTAGCATGTTGCCTTTTGGAATTGTTGATTTTGAAAATGGTGGAGGATTGGCAGTGATTCCGACCAAATGGTTTATCGGGCCTGAGGAGGATGAATGCTACTGGCCACCAGCAAGAGTTAAAATTGCAAAGGCGGTCATAGAGCAACAGGACCCCCACCCTGACTGGGTAACCTACAAGTTGACTGTCAAGAGAAAAGCAGGTAGTGTAACCATCTTTCTTAATTAATGTATGATATGATGCGACATGATGAGCTCACCATTGATTTGGTTAGAATTTGTTCTCTGAAATGAAAGTAATTGTAACTCTTTCTTTTGTATCTCGGACAGCAACATACGAGATAGAACAGAACACAGATGTCCCGACAGAGTCTGATTCTGCGGAGAACATGGGAAGGGGGAAGCGCAAAAAGAGGTAAGCTTATTGGGATTATGCATGTATGTTAGTGTCCTCTCTCAGCACCACACACACTGACAGTCTATGGAAACACTGATGTCTACATTTTATGATTATATGCACAACTGTGTCACCTGTTGTACAACATATATTGTTTTATTATTTTGTACCAAACTACTTTTAAAACACTCAATTCACTTAACTGTAACAAATGAATTATCTGATTGTGCTGGTATATTTTACAGGTCTAGGAGAGTGATTCTGTCCAGCGAGGAAGATGATGATGATGACGACCCTACACCTCCACTACCTCCATCCTCCCTCAGGTCTGTGCTGACGCCTCCATTATCTTCATCCACCCACAGGCCTACACCAACACCTCTACTGCCTCCAATCCTGACACACAGTGATGCGAGTGAAACTGATTAGAATGTGTACTTTTCAATCGGCCCGTTTAATTGTCTGATTAAAGTGTCTGTGCTGACATCTCCTTTGCTCTATCCAACTGGTCTACAATGACACTTTTTTGCTTGTACTCCTCCTTAGGTCAGCCATGTCACCACCCTAAACCCCGCAAATGCAAGTAAGGGACAACATCCTTGTTTGCATCCTGACACTCCTTGAGGAACTCAAAGAAGACAATCGAGTTACTAGAAGGGTGCTACAAACCATGGCACAGCGTGGCAACGGTGGCGACACCCTTTCTTTCATCCCAGATGGTTTCCCCCTAAAGACAGTTAGGGAGGTCGAAGTAATGGAGGAAAAACTGTCTGACCCAATCTTCATGTCTGAACTGGTATGTATGTAAAGTCTAGGCTAGTGAAATTTCATTCAGTTTTATTGGGGGGTGGCAGTAGATCTGATCTGAGCTGCAACAAATCATCAATAAATTGAACAGTAATCAATAATTCAATTAATTGGCAACTATAGTTTTCTTAAAGCAAAAAAGTCCTAATTCTATGATTTCAGCTTCATAAATAAGAATATCTCGGTCTTCTTTGTTCATTCATGGCCATAAACCGAGTATCTCTTTGTTTTGTGGACAGAACAAGAGATTTGGGAAGCACTGCCATATTTCAAAATGTTTTAACATTTTATTATTATAGCAACCAATTGATTAATTGTTGAAATAATCAACAATTATACATTAATCTATATCGATAGATTAATCAACAATCAAAATAATCTAGATCCAGAGTTTGTCTTTTTGTCAGGTTTACTCCAGTGGCTATAAGATGATTTAGCTGGGGGTGCGCTCGTGGCATAGCTGGTAGCGCGACCCATGTTTGGAGGCCTTTGGTCTGACCCGCGGTCCTTTGCCGCATGTCTCTCCCCTTCCTCCAACCCTTTTCTGTCAGTCTACTGTCAATAAAAGTGAGCCATTAAAAGCTGCAAAAAAATTTAAAATGATTTAACTTTGTACTGACTTTGTTTCCCCTTAGGTCACAGCAGTGGCACCATTGGAGGGAGCACTGTGGATGAGGCTACACGACGGATGATGGTCTTCATCATGGACCATGACCTGTCGAGGCAGTATAACTTTGTGGGCCGGAATGGAAAGCGGGAATTCAGGACTTTAAAGCTGTTTGAAGTCATATTTGGTAAGTGCATAGTGGATAATAAATGTAAAATAGTAACTTTTGTTGAGATAAATTTATACTCATTTATTGTGACCATAGTGACCATAACACATATTTCCTGCAGGAGCTTTAAAGAAGAACACCTTAACCAGCCAGATCACCAGGAATGGTGTGAAGAGGGCAGTTTCAAAATGGCTGATCGGATTAAGGGACAGGGGAGGCAATAGACAGGCCAGACAGGTCCCTCCTTCTCCCACTAGATCCACTTCTTGCTCAGCGCAAGAAAATTTGTTATGGGACCAATTTTTTTTTTTCCTGTTCCATTTTTTTTCTTGATTGTAGTGACTACTTGTCTATGAAAAAGCTTAAAAGTAAACAAACAAAAAATGAATTTAAATCAAATAGTCACTTGATGAATAGTGGGTTTCTGGTTTTACGCAGTACAAAAAATTCTCAAAATATGTCAAAATGCAGTTCCGTGAATTCATTCCAGGTTTCTTCAGGAAAAAATAAACATGGTACAAACTGAAAAACTACTTGCCACCACTACTGCCCTGGTTTCCTGAAAGGACTGGTAGACTGACAGACTGCAGCACTGGAAGACTGGTAAAAAATCATAAGCCCACCCACTTTCCTCCTGAGCTACCTGGAGTCCATGTATTTATACACCAAATTAACTAAATAATCTGAGTTCTAAAACAAAAATAGGGAAATAGCTCCTTCATTGATGTATAACACTTTCATAACTGGTTATAATGGTTATTCTAATCTGTATCATATTGTGTGTGCGTGTGTATTATGCATCTGATTTAATCTGTAAAATACTATTATTTTCATTTAATAAAAAAAGCTTGATTAATGGCATGGCATTTTCATTTTATATAGACAAACTTTTTAAATAGTAGGACCACCACCCCAGTCTGCCAGTCCAGGGGAACTGCCCCCGATGTCCACGCAATGTTGCAGAGCCGCGTTAACCAACACAGCCCCACAACATCCAGAGCCTTAAGGTGCTCAGGGTGAATCTCATCCACCCCCGGGGCCTTGCCACCCAGGAGCTTTTTAACAACCTCGGCAACCTCAGCACCAGAGATGGGAGAACCCGACCCAGAGTCCTCAGGCTCTGCTTCCGCAATGGAAGACGTGTTGGTGGGATTAAGGAGGTCTTCGAAGTATTCCGCCCACCGAAACACAACGTCCCGAGTCGAGGTCAGCAGCACACCACCCCCACGTCCTATTTAAAAAGGGGGACCGGAGAGTGTGTTCCAACTACAGGGGAATCACACTCTTAAGCCTCCCTGGTAAGGTCTATTCGGGGGTTCTGGAAAGGAGGGTCTGTCAGATAGTCGAATCTCGGATTCAGGAAGAGCAGTGTGGTTTTCGTCCTGGCCGTGGAACACTGGACCAGCTCTATACCCTCAGCAGGATTCTGGAGGGGGCATGGGAGTTTGCCCAACCAGTCTACATGTGCTTTGTGGATCTGGAGAAGGCATTCGACCATGTCCCCCGAGGGATCCTGTGGGGGGTACTCCGGGTGTATGGAGTACCGGACCCTTTAATAAGGGCTGTCAGGTCTCTGTACGACCGGTGTCAGAGTCTGGTCCGCATTGCCGGCAGTAAGTCGGACTCATTTCCGGTGAGAGTTGGACTCCGCCAAGGCTGCCCTTTGTCACCGATTCTGTTCATAACTTTTATGGACATAATTTCTAGGCGCAGCCAAGGTGTTGAGGGGATCCGTTTTGGTGGCCTTAGGATTACGTCTCTGCTATTTGCGGATGACGTGGTCCTATTGGCTTCATCAGGGCGTGATCTACAGCTCTCACTGGAGCGGTTCGCAGCCGAGTGCGAAGCGGCCGGGATGAAAATCAGTGCCTCCAAATCCGAGACCATGGTCTTGAACCGGAAAAGGGTAGAGTGCCTTCTCCGGGTTGGGGAGGATGTGCTGCCCCTAGTGGAGGAGTTCAAGTATCTTGGGGTCTTGTTCACGAATGAGGAGAGGATGGAGCGGGAGATCGACAGGTGGATTGGTGCAGCGTCTGCTGTGAAGCGGGCGCTGTACCGATCCGTTGTGTTGAAGAGAGAGCTGAGCCAAAAGGCGAAGCTCTCGATTTACCGGTCGATCTACGTTCCTACCCTCATCTATGGTCACGAGCTTTGGGTCGTGACCGAAAGAACGAGATCCCGGATACAAGCGGCTGAAATGAGTTTTCTCCGTAGTGTGTCTGGGCTCTCCCTTAGAGATAGGGTGAGGAGCTCAGTCATCCGGGGAGGACTCAGAGTAGAGCCGCTGCTCCTCCACGTCGAGAGGAGCCAGTTGAGGTGGCTCGGGCATCTGGTCAGGATGCCTCCTGGACGCCTCCCTGGTGAGGTGTTCCGGGCACGTCCCACCGGGAGGAGGCCCAGGGGAAGACCCAGGACACGCTGGAGGGACTATGTCTCCCGGCTGGCCTGGGAACGCCTTGGGATTCCTCCTGAGGAGCTGGCCCAAGTGGCCGGGGAGAGGGACGTCTGGGCCTCCCTACTGAAGCTGCTACCCCCGCGACCCGACCCCGGATAAGCGGAAGAAGACGGACGGACGGACGGATAGTGGATAGAGGCAACTCACCATTGATTGCATCAAAGTCTTGACAAGAAGCATTCACAAAAAATAATACATAATACAATAATAAAACAAAATAAGAACCCACTCCAAAATTAAATAGCCTGTAATAATAAAGGCTAGCCTGGGTACAGTGTAGGACATAAGGACCCATAATCAGCCCAGGGTCCAGTGTGGGTCCCATGTGAAACCCACCCTCAGTCTATGTGGGCTCGCCCACAAGGGGCCACCATGGAACCCCCATTCAAAAATAGCTGGGCAGCCCAGCTGGGGCCCACTCACCAGCCTACATCCAACCCGCATGGGTCCCTCATGGGTGTGTTGTGGCAGGGAGACTTAGAAAATATAGGCAATGCAGCTTATCTAGCTATTGGTTAGATTGGATCTGATTTGTCTTATGAATAAGAATCTCCATCTATAGGCTATTCAATACGGGAGATTGTAACTCTTGTTTAGTAAAAATGTAATCAAAAATTTCCATCGTGGAGAGAGAAAACACAGAGGAACTCCCGTGAAAGCCGCTATAGATGCTTTTCTAGCCCAGACACGGAACAGTTTAACTTTTTAATTAGCATCTTTTGTATGACAAATATGAAATATATGAGACACTCTATCCCCGTGGCAGTATTTGTATTTATTTGTGAGTAAAGATAAATCAATTAAATCAATTAAAAAAATCTTCATTTCTCTGTTAGCTTCAAAAATATGTACTGCTCACTAAAATCAAGACACATATAGACAGTAATCCTATAGTGAAGGTAGGTTTTGCTAGAGGGGGTTTGCTTGATGACAAAAATAAACTTTGCTTCTATATTTTTGGTTTACAGCATGTGATTTGCTTTTATGTTTCATGTTCCACTAATAAAACACACAATAATGTAATAAAGCTCACGTCTCTACAATAAACTATCATGTTGCAACGTAAAACTGTCCTTTTTTTTCAAAAGACATCTCTACGCTTCATTATTATTTTTTCTTCAGGCTTCCATTATGTTACATCGATGCTTTTATTTTGAAATATTTTCCCGCACTTCTAGGCCAGCCGTGAAACCGTCTTTATCTTTTAATCCGAAGGAGAAAATGGAAAATGAATTAGCGAAATCCAAAAACGGGCCGTTTTTTTTCAATACATTTTTCTGGTTTTTCGTTTCTAAATTGTAGTGACAGGAAAGAAAAACATGGCAACTTCAAATTCACGCATACAATGCACAAATCTTATTGGAACAAGATTACCTTCATACACTGATCCCCATTCCGGCTGCTTCACACTCAGCTGTGAACCGCTCCAATGAGAGCTGTAGATCACGACCTGATGAAGCCAGCAGAAGCATGTCATCCGCGAATAGCAGAGACGCAATCCTAAGGCCACCAAGAAAGATCCCCCATAACTCCTTGGCTGCGCCTAGAAATTCTGTCCATAAAAGTTATGTGACAAAGAGCAACCTTGGCGGAGTCCAACTCTCACTGGAAACAAGTACAATTTACTGCCGGCAATGCAGACTAGACTCTGACACTGGACATACAGAGACCTAACAGCCCTTCTCCAGATCCACAAAGCACATGTATACTGGTTGGGCAAACTCCCACGCACCCTGCAGGATCCTGCTGAGGGTGTAGAGCTGATCCAGTGTTCCACGACCAGGACGAAAAACCACACTGCTCTTCCTCAATCTACTTTCTGATTAATTTTCTGACCACGTGAGAATACTCAGAACGCACTCAGTTTTACTGCCTGGTCATCAGTAAAAACATACGGTCTGCTTTTTGTTCCTTGGTATAAAGAAAATAAAATTAGGTGACACCATAGAAAAAAACATGGTCACTCGAACATACTGAAGGGAATAAGGGGAAAGCATTGGGCTCGTTTAAATTTGATCTGTCTGACAGATTCCAGTTTGTTCATGTTAATAATAAATCTTAATTTCTAGGGTCACTTGTGGAGTACAACAGGGTTCAGTCCTTGGACCAATTCTATTTACTATATATATGCTTCCGATTGGCAAAATTATCAGACAGCATGGGATTAATTTCCACTGTTATGATGATGACACTCAGCTATATTTATCCATAAATCCTGATGAATCCAATCAGTTACTTCGACTGCAGTCATGTCTTGATGACATCAAAAGCTGGATGACTTTAAATTTCCAGCATTTAAATTCTGACAAGACAGAAGTTGTAATCTTTGGACCAGAATCCTCAAAAAATAAACTTCTTAACAAATCACGTGATCTGGATGGCATTAACTTGGCCTCTGGTAATAAAGTAAAAAATCTTGGTGTTGTTTTCGACCAAGACATGTCATTTAAATCCCATATTAAACAAGTTTCCAGAGTTTCCTTTTCTCACCTCAGGAATATCACCAAAATTAGAAACATTCTGTCCAGGAGTGATGCTGAAAAACTGGTCCATGCATTTGTTACTTCAAGGCTGGACTATTGTAATTCTTTACTATCAGGAAGTCCACAAAATGCAGTTCAAAGCCTTCAGCTGATCCAAAATGCTGCAGCAAGAGTTCTGATGAAAATCAACCAGAGGAATCATATTTCTCTAATTTTAGCTTCCCTTCATTGGCTTCCTGTTAAATCAAGACTAGAATTTAAAATTCTCCTTCTAACGTATAAAGCCCTTAATAATCAAGCTCCATCATATATCAGAGCTCTGATTACCCCGTATGTTCCTAACAGAGCACTTCACTCTCAGACTGCAGGTCTGCTGGTGGTTTCTAGAGTCTCTAAAAGTAGAATGGGAGGCAGATCCTTTAGCTATCAGGCTCCTCTCCTGTGGAACCAACTCCCAGTTTTGGTCCATGAGGCTGACACCCCGTCTACTTTTAAGATTAATCTTAAAACTTTCCTTTTTGACAAAGCTTATAGTTAGAGTGGCTCATGTTACCCTGAGCTACCTCTATAGTTGTGCTGTGATAGGCATAGGCTACTGGAGGACATCAGGGTCTAATTTTCTTTCTCTACTGATTTCTACTGTTCTTCAGTCTACTGTTCTCCAGTTTTGCATTGCATTACTTTGAAAGGACTGTTGTCATTTCATTTTTTAACTTTTTGCTCTCTCTCTTTTTTCTTCATAGTAGGGACACCTGGTCTGGCGTTCTGTTAACTGTGAAGACAGATCACCCGCTATTACCATCTAATGTAGAACAGATTACTGAATCAATGTGTGCTTCTGTGCTTTTTTGTCTCTCTTGTTGTGTCTCTGCTCTGTCTTCTGTAACCCCCAGTCGGTCGAGGCAGACGACCGTTCGAACTGAGCCTGGTTCTGCTGGAGGTTTTCCTTCCTGTTAAAGGGGAGTTTTCCTCTCCACTCCCACTTCATGCTTGCTCAGTATGAGGGATTGCTGCAAAGCCATTGACAATGCAGACAACTGTCCATGTGGCTCTACGCTCTTTCAGGAAGAGTGAATGCTGCTTGTCAAGACTTGATGCAATCTACTGGGTTTCCTTAGATAGGAAACTTTTTGACCAATCTGTATAATCTGATCCAGTCTGTATAATCTGATTGAATTTGACTATGGAAAGTGCCTTGAGATGACATGAATTGGCGCTATATAAATAAAATTTAATTGAATCTAGAAGCGGGACACTAAGATATCTACACCATTGATTTTAATATACACACATTATTCAGAACATGCGGTCTGTTCAGGGGCAATTAATGTGCTGCTTCATGCACCATCTGCTCAGAGCCGTAAAAGAAAAAAATAACTGAAAAGTAAGAATGATTTCCCACCAGATTGATTGGCACAGTTTTTGTGTCCTTAAAGTGTGCCCAGCGTGCCCAGTCAGCATGGTCACAAAAATCTGGGCTGCACACTGATGGCAGGAAGAAAGCCCGAGTGGTCCTTAGTGGGCATGTACAAATGACAAAATTTATGTCACTTTGTAGTCAAGAGACAGCAGAGCTGACTGGGAGGTATGAATTAAGCCTAAATCCAACAGCTTTTAAATGTACTGATCAGTACCTGAAGGCTGGATAGAGTTTATATGAAGGCTTTGCTTAACATGTTGGTAGATTGTAGCAATACATTTAAATCTGTTAGATGTATAACTGAAAACTATGTAGATGTACAATATGACCTAGCCTTTGATCTTATTTGGGCACTGATGACAAACAGCATTAACAACTCAACAATGTTTTTGCACATATAGATTTCTCTGACCTCTCAAAAGAGCAGTTTGATTTATGCCCTAAGTAAAAACTGTAGGGTTCTCTGTGTTGTCCTGCTATGAGTTTTTTTCACAGGTGGGTGTGCTGGCTGAGGGGGCGTGCCCCACACCTTCGGCTCGTTAGAAGCAGCTTCCTATGGCTTCTTAAGCAGAGCAAAGACAGACGGAAGATGCCAGAGCCTTAAACCAGTCGTGATACAACATGGCCTCTGACCAAGCTCTTGGAAACCTGCTTGTAAGTCTTTTTGCCTTTTCGACTTTGGACTAATTTTGGATCTCCTGTTTTGTCACAGTTTTTGTGCATGGATGCACTCACCTGTCTCGGAGTCCTGCAGAAGATTTGTCCCAGTGGAAATTCCTCGCTCAGATTCTGCTCTGGCTCTCCCCCTCATACTCCCTTGGAGTTACCAAGTCGAGCTTGAGGTTACCCCTCCCGGATTCCACTGGCACACCTGAAATTCCTGAACTCTGGTTAATCCGTCTGTCGCTCCCACCTGTGAGGCTTGCTTCGGGTCTCTCGCCAGCTCCATCTGCCGCCCTCCAGTCACCAACCACCAACACCTGCTAGCGTAGGCTCACAGGGTTCCCTCGGCGCTTCCTTCCCCCCCGTTAGGTCTCCCCAGCTAATGTTAAGCAGCACACTATTGGACACATTCCTTGTTCTTGCCTTCTGCTCATTATCTCCCCTCTCCTTTTGCAGTCAGTCCCGCTCCGACGTTCAGGCCTCGTCCAGGCTACTTGTAGCCGCGTTCTTTTGTCTGCACTTTTCCTTTAATAAACATCTTAAAACTGTGTTTTGATCACCCGTTTGTACCTGCATGTGCGCTAAGCATCTAAAAAACATGACAGAAGAAGGCTCTGGCCAACAAAGCCCAGCAGATGCGTTCGGGCGACAGCTAGCCGGATAGCAGGAACAGTTGCAGTCCCTCGGGTTAGCTATCAGCTCCACTCATGATCAGCTCCAGATGGTAGCCGCACAGCTTAGCCAGTTGACAAACACCATGACTTCCGCGTTTTCACAACCTGTCAGTCAAGTGCCAGTCACCCCGCTTTCTACCGATCAGAATGCAGAGGTCTGTAGTCAGTCTCCGCCCCCTGAAGGTGCGTCACCATGTCCGGAGAAATTCTCCGGTGAAAGCAGGGATTGTGGCGGTTTTCTGTTTCAGTGCAAGCTTGTGTTTAATCGGTCACCTCAGGCCTTGTCCTCCGATCGGATTAACATATCTTATGTTCTCCGACTCTTATCTGGCAAAGCTCTTAGGTGGGCAGAGGCCCGGTTTCCTGATTGTCAGTCCTTTGGTTGCTCCTTTTCAAAAATTGTCACAGAGTTTAAGACAGTTTTTTCAGCTGAGTTAGACTCAGTCCAACAGTCCTGTAACCTTTTGGCTTTGAGACAGCGGGGTCGCCGTGTTTCTGATTTCTCAGTCGAGTTTCGTACCTTGGCCGCGGATTTGATGGATAAGCCTTTAAAGGCAGTGTTTTTTTCAGCCCTTGATGATGCATTAAAGGATGAATTAGCACAGGTAGACGAACCAAGTGCTTTTGAGGATTTGGTGGCATTAGCCATCCGCTTGGACACCCAGTTACGGAGCCGTAACCGAAGCCGTTCAGACAAGACCATGCGGTAAACAGGGTTTTCCTCGTCTAATAGGGGGTCACAGCGACAGGTAGAAGCCTCACCGTCACCTCCGGAGCCCATGCAGTTGGGGCGGGTCCACTTAACCCGGGAGGAATGACAACAGCATTTTTCTGGTAACTTTTGTCTCTATTGTGGTGAGGAAGGGCATTTTGTTAAGGATTGCTCCGTTTGGCCAAAAGAGCGAATCCGCCGCCTGTGATGGGGGGGGACGGCGGACAAGTTTAGAACTGCTCCCCACAATGAAGTCTCAGATTTGTCAGGGTCTCGGATTTGTTTGCCCGTTTCTTTAAATTTTGATCAGGACGGCTTAGACGTTTCAGCCCTAGTAGATTCTGGTTCCGATTTCAACTTAATCGATCGAGCCTTAGTTGCCCAGCTCCGTGTTCCCACCGAGGCATTATCAGAACCTTTACAGGTCTCGGCCTCAGATGGCCAGAAATTGACCAAGATAACTCATCGGACCAAACCTCTAGAGGTAATAGTTTCTGGTAACTACCGGGAGCAACTATCGTTTTTTGTATTCCCTGTAAAACGCTCACCGGTGGTAATAGGTTTGGCTTAGTTGACTGCCCATAATCCTTAGATAAATTGGGCTGAATCCCGGCGTCGTGGTCTCCTGCCTGTCATTCTCGGTGTTTGCAATCAGCACCTCCGGTTTCTTGTTCTCCATCCTCTTCTTCTCCAGTAAAGGATGTTATAGATCTTTCTCGTGTTGCACAAGATTACCATAATCTCCGTTTAGTATTTAGTAAAAGTCAGGCTAGTTCATTCCCGCCACATTGCCCTTATGACTGCGCCATTGACTTATTACCCGGAGCTCCCCTGCCGACTAATCTCCTCTATAACATCTCGAGGTCTGAACGTCAAGCGCTTGAGAAATACATCAGTGAGTCTCTATTGGTGGAGTTGGGGAGTGGTGGCCTAGTGGTTAGAGCACAGAGCTTCAGTCCCAGAGGTCCTGAGTTCAACTCCCACAAGCTGCCATTCTGGGTCCCTGAGCAAGACCCTTAACCCCTAATTGCTCCCCAGGCGCCGCACAGTGGCAGCCCACTGCTCCCCAAGGGGATGGGTTAAGATGCAGAAGTGAATTTCTCCATTGTGAGATCAATAAAGTTCAATTATTATTATTATTGATTTGTCCATCCTCCTCCCCTTTAGGTGCTGGCTTCTTCTTCGTAGGTAAGAAGGACGGCTCTTTTAGGCACTGTATTGACTATTGTGGGTTAAATCAAATAACCGTTAAAAACAAATACCCACTTTCTTTCCTCTCTTCGGCTCTCGAACCAGTCCAGAACGCAGTCATATTTTCTAAACTCGATTTGCGCAATGCTTATCACCTAGTTCGGGTCAGACAGGGGGACGAGTGGAAAACAGCCTTCAAGACACCGTTGGGACACTTTGAATATTTGTGATGCCTTTTGGTTTGTGCAACGCTCCGGCAGTCTTTCAGGCCTTAGTTAATGACGTCCTTAGGGACTTCTTGAATGTATTTGTTTTCGTCTATTTAGACGATATTCTCATTTATTCGAGCAGCCTCGAACAACATAAGCATCATGTCCGCCTCGTCCTACGACTTTTAGAAAATCATCTTTCCTTGGTTTGATTCTAGAAGGTGGACAGGTCATGTCCGACCCCGAAGAAGTTAAAGCAGTGGTAGAGTGGCCCGTTCCAGTATCTAGGAAACAGCTCCAGCACTTTCTTGGTTTTGCCAACTTCTATCACAGGTTCATCAAGAACTATAGTCTGATAGCCTCCTCTCTACATGCTCTCACTTCAACTAAGGTCCCGTTTATCTGGGGGCCAGAGGACGAGGCAGCCTTTAGCCAGCTTAAGTCCCAGTTCTCCCAGGTGCCTATCCTTATTCACCCCGATCCACAGAAACAGTTTACACTAGAGCCGGGGTAGGCGCGGTTTTGTCTAAACTATCAGATTCAGATAACAAACTCCACCCTTGTGCTTTCTTTTCGCAACACCTATCCCAAGCCGAGCGTAATTACGATGTTGGTGATCGTGAGCTGTTAGCTATTAAGTTGGCTTTAGAGGAGTGGCTGCACTGGCTTGAGGGATCCAAGCAGCCCATCATTATATGAACTGACCACAAGAACCTCTTATATCTACAGTCTGCTCGTCTTCTCAACACTCGTCAAGCCGCTGGTCACTGTTCTTTTCAAGATTCAATCTCTCAATAACCTACAGGCCCGGATCTAGAAACGTCAAACCCAATGCCCTCTCTTGTCAGTTTGCTCCTCATGAACAGGAAAGGGAGCCTGAACTGATACTACCTCCCTCATGTTCTGTTGGGGCTTTGCAGTGGGACTTAGAGGACAGGATCAACCAGGCCCAACGACTAGACCCTGACCCCGGTACTGGTCCAGCGGGTCTTAAGTATGTTCCCCAGTCCGTTCGTCCAGATGTTCTACAATGATGTAATGACTCTAAGTTCTCCGCCCATCCTGGTATCTTTAGAACCCAGTCTCAGGTTTCTCTGCGTTTTTGGTGGCCGTCATGGACTAAAGATGTTAGAGAATATGTGTTAGCCTGCCCAGTCTGTGCCCGAAACAAACCCTCCAACCACCCACCCTCCGGTCTGCTCAACCCCCTTCCTATCCCCAAGCGTCCATGGTCTCACATTGCAGTAGACTTCATCACCGGTCTCCCCACGTCCCAAGGTATGTCCACTATATTAACCGTCGTCGACCGTTTCTCCAAGGCCTGTCATTTGATTCCCATCCGTAAGCTGCCCAACGGCCTTCAGGCCGCCCAGTTCCTCATTAAACATGTCTTCAGGCTTCACGGAATTCCGATGGAAATACTCTCTGACCGGGGTCCCCAGTTTGTCTCTCAGGTCTGGCGTCATTTCTGCTTTGCTCTTGGCGCCCGTTATACCCTCACCTCCGGTTACCATCCACAAACCAATGGATAGACTGAACGCATGAACCAACAATTAGAAACCAACCTTCGTTGCCTCACATCTACATCACCCACAGAATGGAACAAGTTTTTGCCCTGGGTCGAGTATGCCTTGAATTACCACGTTTCCGCCTCCACAGGTCTCTCCCCATTTGAAATATCCCTTGGTTACCAACCCCCACTCCTGCCCACTGACGAACTCACACATGATTTCCCTAAGTCTTTAAAACAACCGGAGGACCTGGCCACCCGAATACACCTTTGTCTCATGGAGAGACGTAGGGAGCGGCCTATGACAGCCCTGTTTCGTCCCAGACCGCTCTCTGCGCTCTCACCTCCCTGCATCTCTAACGATCCCGAACCTATGCATTTAGGGAGGTCCAAGCTGACTGCAGACGAACGTCAGCGCAGGCAGCAACTTAACTTGTGTCTTTACTGTGCGGGACAGGGACATCATGCTAACCCCATGCCCAGTAAAAGGGACAGGCTCAGTAGGGAGGGGGAGAGCCCTACTGAGCCGCATCAAGCTCTCCGTCCCCCCAAGATCTACTTTTACCTGCTGTTATGACCATTTCTGCAAGGCCCCATAACCTTTCTGTTTTTATTGATTCTGGGGCAGACACTGAGTTTATGGACGAGGGACTGGCCAAGAGGCTAAACATCAAGCCCCACCGGGTCCATCCCCTCACAGTGTTCTCGCCCTGGACGGTCAAAAACTCAACCACTCTCACCTCATCACAGAACCTGTTGAGCTGCTGATTGGAGGTAATCATAAGGAGAAACTCACCTTTATGATTATCCACTCTCCTCAGGTTCAAGTTGTTCTTGGGGCCACCTGGCTCAGGAGACACAATCCCCTCATTGATTGGAGGAGGGTGGAGGTTACGGGGTGGGCTCCCTCCTGTTCTGCGTCCTGTTTACGGTCAGCTCAACCTCTCCAGACACCCGAAGAGAATGCGGAGGAGTCCTACCCGGATCTCTCCAAGGTCCCCTCTGAGTACCATGACCTAAGGGGAGGTTTTCAATAAGGCCAAGGTCACCTCATCGCCCTTATGACTGCTGCATTGATCTGTTTCCAGGAACCACTCCGCCTAGAGGCCGCCTCTACTCATTGTCTAGCCCTGAGACTGAGGCGATGCAGAGGTACATTGATGACTCCCTTAGAGCAGGCATAATCCGTCCTTCTTCCTCCCCTGCAGGTGCAGGTTTCTTTTTTGTGGGAAAGAAGGACGGCTCCCTCCGTCTCTGTATTGATTACCAGGGATTCAATGACATTTCGGTTAAGAACCGATGCCCTATTCCCTTAATGAACACGGCGTTTGATCAGATCCAGGGGGCAAAAGTCTTTACTAAATTGGACTTACATAATACTTGCCATTTGGTCCGGATTAAAGAGGGGGATGAATGGAAAACCGCCTTCAATACCCCTACCGGCCATTACGAGTATTTGGTTATGCCGTTTGGGCTCACCAATGCCCTTGTCAATGAGGTCCTCAGAGATATGCTTGGGCAGTTCGTTTATGCTTACCTTGACGACATTCTCATTTATTCCGATAACCTCACCACTCACAAACAGCACATTCGGGAGCTGTGGCAGATTCTGTGGCACATTCTTAGTTCTGGTGGCCCACCTTGGCCAAGGATGTCAAGGAGTTTGTTTCTGCCTTTACCCATTGCAGCCGGGCGAAGGTCTCCCGAGGCCCCCTGTCCGGTCTTCTCCGACCTCTGCCTGTACCCCCCCGGCCATGGTCCAGTTTATCTATGGATTTTGTTACTGGGCTGCCCGTCTCTGAGGGGAACTCAGTAATCCTCACTATAGTGGACCGTTTCTCTAAGATGGTCCACTTAGTACCCCTACCTAAACTCCTCTCTGCTAAGGAGATGGGCTCCATCTTGGCTAGAGAGGTGTTTTGCCTACACGGCCTGCCTGCAGACATTGTCTCAGACAGAAGCCCTCAGTTTGTGGCCTGTTATTGGCAAGAGTTCTGTGCCATGCTGGGGATTACTGTCAGCCTCCTCTCTAGGTTTCACCACCAAACCGGTGGCCAGACGGAGAGGCTCAACCATTTGTGACTTTGACCCCACTAAGTGGGCTTCTAATCTGCCGTGGGTGGAGCACGCCATTAACTCCACACCCTCCAGCTCCACCGGCCTCTCCCCCTTCTACACTGTATACAGGTTCCAGCTACCGGTGTTCTCCATCGAGGAGAGGGATTCTAGGGTCCCCTTTGCCCGTCTGTCTGCCCTGAGGTGCCAGCACGCCTGGAGGAGAGCTAAAAGAGCTATTCTAGCTTCCTCTCAGACCCAGACCCGGGCTGCCAATCGCCGGCGGGTCCCAGCCCCACATTATCAGCCGGGAGATATGGTCTGGCTCTCCACCAAGGACCTTCCTCTTAAGGTGGAGAGCAAAAAGATGGCACCTCGGTTCATTGGACCCTTTCCCATCTCCAAGGTGGTGAACCCGGTGGCGGTCCGTCTCCGCCTGCCCCCGTCAATGAAGATTCACCCCACTTTTCATGTCTCCAAAGTCAAACCACTCAGTACCTCGAGTCTTGGCCCTCCGTCACCTAGCCTGCCTGTTCCCTGTGATTACTCTGAGCCTGCTTGTTATTGAACCTGGACTGGACCTGGACCTTGCCTTTCGGATTCCCCTCTCTGTGCTGCCGCTGGATAACTGCCTCTCTGTGATCGGTCCCGGACCCCTCTGGATAACGCCCCTGGATGTCCCTTAACGGATTTTGTGCCCGCCTGTAGTCGCTCTACGGCTTCAGCCCTGGAACCCCGGCCCGAATTTAAATCCCAAGTTTTGGAGTCCCACTACCAGGTTAGTGATCCAGCCTCCCTCATTCTTGCCTGACACCACCAGCTGATCTCACATTGGAGAAATTCACGTCACATCGGCTTAGTAAACAATAATCAGAAGGCGGTGCCAAAGTAGGACAAGTTGCATCAGTTATATACATTGTGTCCTCGTTTATACAGTGGATCAAAAAAAAAAGAAGTAGATAAGAAAAATAAGAGTAAAAATACAAAATAGAAATAAGGCAGAAGATGTTATATGTACATTCACGGTGATATATACGTATATATTGACAAATTATAGCATTGCAGAAGAATAGAAAGCTAATTGTATGATTTTGTTTTGATTTCAATCAATTTCAAATAGCATGAACTTGAACGTTCCCATAAATAAAATAAGTGGATTTTTTTAGTTGTAATATCTTAAGACTATTAGTGGACTATCCCTTCCAAAAGCAAAACGTAAGTTTTGCTTTTGGAAGGGTAGTCCAACTGGTAAAGTTTTTGCTTTGCAAATCTATAACTTTACTGTCAGGGTTTGGTGGATTGAACCTGAATTCAGCCACACACAGAGCCACAATTAAAGAGTCTTTATTGCAGGGTTTGAGCAGTGGATGAAAAAAACAGGAAACTATACCATGCTGGAGCAGAAGTGTGAAGATGGCTGGAGCTGGACGGCAGAGCTGGTGAAGGGAGCAGATGCTTGGCAGACGGAGGACGAGGAACACACGTAGACTGAGGGCATCTGAAGATTGAAGACGGACCAGCAGTGAGGAACAGACTGAGGGAGTTTATACAGGAGAGCTGGCAGGTGTATTGAGTCCAGGATAACTAGAGCAGCAGGTGAAACAGATCAGGCTTGGAGTGGGACTGAGCAGAGTGGAATGATCTGGAACTGTCCATGGTGAAGCAGGAGGAACTGATCCCTGACATTTACCACTAAGAAAAAAAAACATGTATATCTTAACACTGATGGTGCTGTCTGGGGCAACTGTAAAAGTTTGTCTCTACTGGCAAAAATGTGTGTTTGCGTGTGTCAAAGAATGCTTATATACATCAATGACATTCAAGAAAAATAGAGGGAAAAAAAAGTTCTTCATAGCTCAGAACACTTAACGTGATGGCAATCACAGCTCTTTCCTTCTTATCTCCTGCTGTCAGTTGTTTTCTCTTCATTTCTTGCCCAACTTTCAATCACTTCCTCCTATCCCTCCCTCTGCGTTCTCTGTGTCTCTGTCCGCCTCCTTTCCCTCTCTCCATCTCTAATGAGGTACAGTGGGGTGAAAGCATATGCTCAATTAGCAGTAGAAGCTTGACAGAAAGGAGCAAGGTATTACCAGCTTCTGTTTTTCGATGTTCAGAATAACATCTGTACCATGAAATAAACTCCAAAACCTTCTTTTAAAATTATTTTAAAAAGTCTAGACAAACAGCAGAAACACACCTGTGAAATTATGTTTTTGAGTTTGTATTGTCTCCACCGTATTGAAGGACAGTTCAGTTTAGTGTAGACATACTGAGGTTATCCCGACTACTGGCTTTAGCAACTCAGCAGAAAAGGACTTCTGATGTTTTAAGAAAGAGCGATACAATAGAAAACCATCATGAGATGAGGTGACAGGCATCGGAGAGGAGGAAAGGGAGATGTGATGTGACAGAGTAGATTGGTTATATGACTGTAAACTGAGTCACTCTACAGTTTATAGCTGGTGTGGAGAAAAACAAACCTATGGGTGCAGATGATCCTTCCAGCAAAGAATTCCAATAAAGACTGCATACTGAAACTGGGGTTTTAAACATTATACTCAGCAGCATAACTTGAACGTTCACTAAAATGATTTAGTAATGATTTAAGCCATTTGATGGGTTTATTTTCTGAGTTTGTATGAAACTGGGCTGTTATTCCCCTGACTCACCAGGTGAGGTAGTCACAGCTCCATGTCAGTTGACTTGTACAGGGTTAAACTGACGTGTTTGATGCAGAGATTACATACAGTCTTCACAACCATTTTGCTGAGGGATTTGAGGCGAAAACACTCAAGACCCCCTCTGTGGAGTTCGTATTGGCTGCAAATTATTACTAGCCATTATTCAATTCAATTCAGATAAGAAATACTTTATTAATCCCAAGGGGAAATTAAATTAACTCAATTGTAATTGTTTTAAGACACATTGGGGGCATAGGTACCTGAAAGATGCATAATATAAAGCAACTCCACATTTTAAAGTAGGACGAAAACTTGTTTTTGCTCTGTCTGGTGACCACCGCTAACTTTTTGTCTTGTTTTGTCTTGTCTGAATGTCAGATGTGTCAGTGGCTATGTTATGTTGCTTAAACTATGATGTCATCATTCATTCACTCTGGTGTCCATTCTAGATGTGCTAGATCTTTAAAATTGAAATCGCTGACATACCACACTCTGGTTAAAGCATTTAAAGACATTAAATAACATTTATAATTAAATTGGAGCATTCCTTCATTGCGTTACAAATAGAACTTACTTGTTTTTGCCAGTGACTGGATATTTACATTATATTACTTCCTCTACCTTACATATCTTTCAAATAAAGTCTCCACCAGAATGTCTATGATTTAAAAAAAAATTTATTCTAAAAGAAGGCTAAATTTCAGGTATGATTCTAGCATCAGTAATATGAACCATTATCCCAACTTACTGTGGAAATTGTACTAGTTATCACAGTTTTACAAAGTAGATAGACATGTTTAGCCATAGATAGATAGATATTTCGACAGTATTTTTTTACTGGAAGTAATTATTAAGCTAATTAGAAAAAATGTGTGCATCATTGTTGATTCCACCTGCTCTGTTTTCTTTATATTTAGCAGGTTCAGTAATGACCGGGGTCCGAGCCCGAATTCAAACCACACACAGAGCCGGATATTTAGGATCTTTATTGCCACAAAGAAGGTAGGATGGATCAGGACCGGGCTGAAGAAGACTGGAGATGGTGGAGATTGAGCAGGCAGACGGGTACGTTGGTCCTCAGAGCCACCGCAGACGGGACGCAGGAGCACCGACAGAACGAGCCTGATGAGCTCCGGAGCTGGGTCCAAAGCGTGCTGACGAAGTGGGACAGGTGGTGCGTCGGTACAGGGACCAGGATGTGAAGGAGGACTGTGGCTGTGGTGCGTCAGGATGAAAGCCAGGACGTGCTGGTGGATCGAGACAGGAGGGAAGACTGGAACACAAAGTAAAGAGGTGAGTGGGAGGCAAGATCCACTAACCTGGGATGGCGTGAGGTAGCAGACTGGCTGGCGAGGAGTGCACAGGCTGGAGAGCGTGAGGGAAGCTGGACATCTGGTGATTGAGGGAGTGCAGAGTCTTGGAGATCAGACAAACCAGCAAAGACAAACTGAAAGAGGAGTGCTTATATAGGGATGGGCTGACAGGAGTAATTAGAGCAGGGAATCAGTTGCAGGTGACGGTGATCAGTAGGGAGGAGGTGATCAGGCGAAACACTGAGCTAGAATCATTACAGAACCCCCCCCCCTCAAGGGCAGATTCCAGACGCCCAAAACCGGGCATAATAGGGGCAGACCTGACAAAGACCAAAAAACGAAAAACTACCCACCCAGGGTGGGCGGAGGGAGGCATAGGACGGAGGGCCAGGAACCAAAGAACAAAAAACAACCCCAACCGGGCGTACAAATATGTGGGGGTGTGCTGGACTGCGCCAACTTGGTGAGGCGCGCCAGGCAGCGCTGGCTCGGAAGCCAGACTACAGGCGTCTGGAGGGAAAGCCTGACTACAGGCGTCTGGAGGGAAAGCCTGACTACAGGCGTCTGGAGGGGGAGCCTGACTATAGGCGTCTGGTGGGGGAGCCTGACTACAGGCATCTGGTGGGGGAGCCTGACTACAGGCGTCTGGAGGGAGAGCCTGACTACAGGCTGTCGTGGAGGACAAACCCTTGGCAACAGAAAGTCTCAAAACCAGCCTCTGGAGGATGTCAGACAGTGACAGCCAGTAAAGTCTCTCCCAGAGCTGGCTGTCTACCAGGGTGATCAGGGGCTGAGACTTCAGAAGAACACCAAGGGGGGCAAAGTCTCCAGTAGATCTTGGGTGCCGTGCCCTCTCCCGAGGACCGGGGTGCTCGAAGGAGGAAGCATCCACCTGGGTTCCCACCTCACAGGTCAACGACGGTCCCTACTGGGTCGTCGTGTCGCAAGTCGGCGACAGACCCTCCTGGGTCTCACCTGGAGGCTTGGGCGCAGGCGGGTCCTCCTGGACCTCCTCTTGAGGCTTGGGCGCAGGCGGGTCCTCCTGGACCTCCTCTTGAGGCTTGGGCACCGGCGGGTCCTCCTGGACCTCCTCTTGAGGCTTGGGTGCAGGCGGGTCCTCCTGGACCCCCTCGCGGGTCTTGAACGGAGGCGGGTCCTCCTGGACCCCCTCGCGGGTCTTGAACTGAGGTGGGTCCTCCTGAAACCCCTCGCGGGTCTTGAACTGAGGCGGGTCCCCCTGGACCCCCTCGCGGGTCTTGAACTGAGGCGGGTCCCCCTGGATTCCCTCGTGGGTCTTGAACTGAGGCGGGTCCTCCGGCGATGGCAGAGCAGGGAGGCCTTCGGTGGCCGCAGTGTGCGCAGCCCCTCCATGGGCCGGAAAAGCCCTTATCAAGAACAGGTCCTCCCTGTCCCCATAGAAGAAATCCCAAAGGTGAGACTCCTCAACATGTGGTGCGGCCATTGTAACATCGTGCCAGACTGGGGCATGTGCACCTTCACAAACTTGCTCTGGGACTGAGGCGTCCGCTGGACCCTTAGTGACCGAATCAGGAGGTGAGGCCACGGCCAGACCCTCGGTGACCGAATCAGGAGGCGAGGCGTCGGCCGGACCCTCGGTGACCGAATCAGGAGGCGAGGCGTCTGCCGGACCCTCGGTGACCGAATCAGGAGGCGAGGCGTCGGCCGGACCCTCGGTGACCGGAGCAGAACGGCTGTAGAATGCCCTGAGAGCTGATCTATAGTTGTCCTCCAACTCATTTAATTTTCTCTCCAGCTCCTCAGAGTACTGAGAAAATAGAGACTCCCTTAGACGCTTGATTGTAGGGGCAAAAGTTCTTATTTTGTCCTCCAATCTTCTGTACTCTGAGCTGGGGGCGTCACAAGGGGGAGCTGTGGAGAGCTTGGCTCCGTTGGTCTGCGGGCTCCGGACTACAGAGCAAGGAAGTAGCAGCAGGAGCAATGGAGTCTACCGACTGGGACAGGGGCTCGGCAGCAGATGGCAGCCGGGTTGGCTCGGCTAATGGCTGCACGGAGGTGAGAGAGACCGGACAGGCAGGCTGACGTCTTCGCCTCCGGCGGCGAGCCGATCCATGCAGGACGGCCGAATCCAATTGACTGGACGGGACCGCTACAGCCTGCGGAGCCCTCCGCGGCTCCTCGTCATCCGCCATTACGCTCCGGTCCCCGAATCGGCTCTGTGTGGGTGACGGACTCTGTCGTGGCTGGTTTGTACAATAATGACCGGGGTCCGAGCCCGAATTCAAACCACACACAGAGCCGGATATTTAGGATCTTTATTGCCACAAAGAAGGTAGGATGGATCAGGACCGGGCTGAAGAAGACTGGAGATGGTGGAGATTGAGCAGGCAGACGGGTACGTTGGTCCTCAGAGCCACCGCAGACGGGACGCAGGAGCACCGACAGAACGAGCCTGATGAGCTCCGGAGCTGGGTCCAAAGCGTGCTGACGAAGTGGGACAGGTGGTGCGTCGGTACAGGGACCAGGATGTGAAGGAGGACTGTGGCTGTGGTGCGTCAGGGTGAAAGCCAGGACGTGCTGGTGGATCGAGACAGGAGGGAAGACTGGAACACAAAGTAAAGAGGTGAGTGGGAGGCAAGATCCACTAACCTGGGATGGCGTGAGGTAGCAGACTGGCTGGCGAGGAGTGCACAGGCTGGAGAGCGTGAGGGAAGCTGGACATCTAGTGACTGAGGGAGTGCAGAGTCTTGGAGATCAGACAAACCAGCAAAGACAAACTGAAAGAGGAGTGCTTATATAGGGATGGGCTGACAGGAGTAATTAGAGCAGGCAATCAGTTGCAGGTGACGGTGATCAGTAGGGAGGAGGTGATCAGGCGAAACACTGAGCTAGAATCATTACAGGTTCATCTGAGACCACTAAGAACCATAACACCTCAGGGGAAAATTAAGCAGTTATTGACGTTGACATATCCAGTCCAAGCTCATCCTCCAAATCACCAACACTCCAAAACCAAGAATCTGCCGAACCCAATCCACATGATGGGCTCCCATGTTGGTCACACTTTAATCGGTCAAACAAATTTGCATGATTACGGAGTTGTAGGTTATATACAGCAGCAGAAATGGCCACATATGAGCAAAGCGTAGCACATCACAACTCCACATTGCACATAGCTATTTCACCAACTAAATTTCATTTGCAATTTTCACAGAAAATAAAAAAGGTGAAAACTGCGTACGTGGGGGTAAAGCTTCTTCATGCGGTTTAAAAAGACTTTTGTTGTCTCTGATTTAAGCCTGCTTCCTGTGTTATTTTTTTACAGTTCTGTGTTTGACTAAACATGTTTCATCCTACTAAAATCACTAGCTCAGTGTTTTTAAAGTTTGAGGAAAATGTTTTAATATGCTTGTTTTATTTTAGAAAAGCAATGTTTGACTGAATTCCAGGCTTCAATAACTGGGGACGCTTGGAACGAAATCTGTACAGAAGCACATTTAACAACAAACTCTAATAAATGGAGAGAATTCAAGTGGAAAATAATAATCGGATTTTTCAGAACACCAGCGATAACTAATAAAATGTACCCTACACAACCCAATCTATGCTGGAGAAACTGCGGGACACGGAACGTCAACCATACTCATATTCTGTGGTCTTGCCCTAAATTAAGTGAATTTTGGAAGGATATCTTCGATGCTCTCAAGATAATTTTCAGAAAAAAATATTCCAAAAACCCCCTTGGTGGCAATTCTAGGTGTAGTACCCGGTGGAATAGACAGAATGTCGGATAGATATATCCTAAGAATTTTGCTGACTGCAGCATTGAAGTGTATAACTATCAGATGGCTGAAAGTATCACCACCGACGTATAACATATGGATTCAGAAAGTTTGGGACATTTATTTGATGGAAGAAATCACAGGGCTCCAAGAAGCTACTGTTAATAGATTTTATTACACCGCTACTAATTCAATGATATAAGTGATGTATCACCCTCCTGTACTTGTCTGCTCTGTTGGACCAACCTAAAATGTCATGGCACCTAAGACTATGCGGTCCCCCTTATCCATAGGAGGATCTAACTGTAAGCTTATATTTTTTTTATTTACGGTTTTTGTGTATTGTTCTTGTTTACTTGTTTAGATGTTTTACATTCATTCCCACACCTGTTAAGAACACTTATTATTTCACCTTCCGATGCCACGTTTAATGCAATCGGTTAAATGTCAATATGAGTCGGAGGTTTGTATTCATGTTCGTATGCTGTTACTAAAAAAAGAAAAGAAAAATAAAGTAAAAAAAAAAAAAAAAAGAAAAGCAATGTTTGCACGTGTGTTTAACAGTTCTTTCCCTATACAAGCACTAAATAAATTTTGTATGTGATTGTTTACAGCATCTGAAAAAAAAGGTTTATCAAATACTTAATGTTATTTTTGAAACAAAGGATGTTTTCACTACAAATAAACTGTAGATAAAAAAAACTAAAACAAAACAACATTTGATTTGTGAGTTCATTGAACTTCACTGAATTGTGTCAATAGCCTCTTTTCCGTTACCACTCAAAAGCCTGGGGCTTTTGAGAAGCCTCTGGCTTTGCAGATTACGCATTTACCTGCCTAATTTAATTTACCTGCACTTTACTTTACTGGGGCTAGTACTTCTCTGCTTTCTCGGGGCTTTGCTCAATGGTCGGGGAGGTGTGCAGTAAGAAATACTTTCTGCCACAAGTATGGAGTAAGGAGATGAGGAGTTTACAAACTTGTCAATTTTAGATCTTTAATTTGTAACAAAAAGTTTTTTAAAGATGATTTTAGATGAGAAACATGTCCAAACTTCATCTGTGCAGTTGCTTCATCAGGATTATGAGCCAATTTTAATTCTGCTTGGACTTGTCGGGAGCAGCAGAGGCCCACTGACAGGCGAGCCTGGCCAAGGTGACTGTACTGTTATGGCCGCTGCAGCTGCATGATTACAGTCTGATTTCCCACAGACTGGTTCGTCACAGCTGAAATGTCACCATAAATCACTTTCAAAGTTATAACATAACATATATCAAAAGTTAAAATCTCGGCTTGATGTTTTCGGCATTTTGACTTAATTTTAAACTGTCTCTCTCTCTGTCTGTCTGTCTGTCTCTCTCTCTCTCTCTCTCTCTCTCTCTCC